>NC_087174.1:15298327-15598327 GCF_035594125.1 Scylla paramamosain | reverse complement strand
GAGTTTTGCATCTGTCAACGTTTTGGTACGTAAGGTGTTTAAAAACAAATAAAAGACACGTTTTTTTTTTTTTTTCGTAATATTATTTTCTATTTCAATATAAGGTGATTTCCATGTTTTTTTCTTATTTTTTTTTTTTTTCGTTCTGGTGCCTAATACTCAAAAACAGTCAAAAGATACGTTTCTGTTAATGTCGTTTCGTTTCCTCATATAGGAGGCTTTCCATGCATTTTACCATTTTGGTACCTAACACTGTGAAAACACTAAAAATGCATGTTTTTTTTTTTTTGTTAATGATGCTCTGTTTCTCCATATAAAGTGCTATTCGAGCGTTTTATCGTTTTAGCTCGATAATACTCATAATATGCGTTTCTCGTAATGTTTATTCGTTTCTCCATATTAGATACTTAGATACTCTACATTTTGGTGTTTTCAATGTAACAAGCTCAAAAGAACACAAAATACTTTTTTGGTAGCGTTGTTTTGTATTAATTTTAGCGTTTTGATACGTATGTAGCTGAAAAAAAAACTAAGAAAGACCTCTTTTGCTTTGCCTGCATTTTGTGGTTTTCCCACCTAACAATGTGAAATACATTCAAAATACTCTTTTTTTCGTAACATTGTTCTTTTACTCCATATAGAGTGTTATTCATGCGTTTTAGCCTTGTAGTATCTAAGAAATTCTCATAATACGTGTCTCTCGTAATATTCTTTCGTTTACCCATACAGGGAATTTTCCATGCATTTTTGCGCCTTTGTACGTAAGAACATAAGAACATAAGAAATAAGGGAAGCTGCAAGAAGCGACCAGGCTTACACGTGGCAGTCCCTGTATGAAACACTCCTACCTATTTCCATCTGTTATCCCCATCCATAAACTTGTCTAATCTTCTCTTAAAGCTCTCTAGTGTCCTAGCACTAACTACATGATTACTGAGTCCGTTCCACTCATCTACCACTCTATTTAAGAACCAATTTTTTCCTATCTCCTTCCTAAACCTAAATTTTTCAAGCTTGAACCCGTTATTTCTTGTTCTACCCTGGTTGCTGATCCTAAGAATTTTGCTTACATCTCCCTTGTTATAACCCTTATACCACTTAAAGACTTCTATCAGGTCCCCTCTTAACCTACGTCTCTCTAGAGAATGTAAATTTAACCGCTTCAACCTCGCTTCGTAAGGAATACTCCTCATCCCCTGTATCCTTTTAGTCATTCTCCTCTGTACTGATTCTAATAGACCTATATCTTTCCTGTAATGTGGGGACCAGAACTGCACAGCGTAGTCTAGATGAGGTCTGACCAGCGCCAAGTATAACTTTAATATTACTTCCGGCCTTCTACTTTTAACACTCCTAAAAATGAATCCTAGTACCCTATTTGCCTTGTTTCTGGCTTCTATGCATTGTTTCCCTAGACGGAGTTCAGAGCTAACTATAAATCCTAAATCTTTCTCGTACCCTGTACCTACCAGAGTTTGGGTGTTTAATGTGTACCTATTGTGTGGGTTTCCTCTACCTACGCTAAGCACTTTGCATTTATTGATATTAAATTGCATTTGCCATCTATCCGTCCATTCATTCATTCTATCTAAGTCTGTCTGCAAGGCGATGGCATCCGCTTCTGACCTAATTAATCTACCTATCTTTGTGTCATCCGCAAATTTACTAACATCGCTACTAATTCCACTATCCAAGTCATTGATATATATTAGAAATAATAATGGCCCTAATACTGATCCCTGTGGCACCCCACTAATGACATGACCCCACTCGGATTTCGAGCCGTTTATTAGCACTCTCTGTCGCCTGTTACCAAGCCATGACCCTATCCAACCTAACACCTTCCCATCTATCCCGTGCGCCCTAAACTTTCTCAGGAGCCTTTGATGGGGCACCTTGTCGAATGCTTTACTAAAGTCCAGATATAAGATATCATAACTATCACCATTATCTACTGCCTCGTACACCTTACTGTAAAAACTTAACAAGTTTGTCAGGCAAGACTTCCCCTTCGTGAAGCCATGCTGTGACTGATGTTAAGAACAATTCAAAATACTTGTTATTCTATATCTAGGTAAGTTTTTTTTTTTTTAAGCGTTTTAGTGTTTTTATACGTAAGATGAAAGCACTCACAAGACACGTTTTTTTTTTTTTTTTATCACAAACAGTATAATTTTCATGCTTTTTTACGTTTTGATGCCTAACAACACAAAGACATTCAAAAGATGCATTACTTGTAATGACGTTTCGTTTCCCATATTAGAAGTTTTCCATGCATTTTGTTGTTTTGGTACCTAACAATGTGATAAAATACTCAAATTAAAAGTTTTTTGTATTATTCTGTTTCTCTATATAGTGTTGTATTAACGGGTTTTCCCGTTTTGATACCTAAGAAGCTCAAAAACACTCATAACACATAAAATACATATAATATATAGATACATTAATATGATAATAATAATAATAATATTAATAATAATAATAATAATAATAATAATAATAATAATAATAATAATAATAATAATAATAATAATAATAATAATAATAATAATAATGATAATACACATAATAATATAGGGTACTTTCCATGCATTTTGGCGTTTTTCTACGTAATGAGCAGAAAACACTATAAATACTTTTTTTTATGTTATTCAGTTTTTAATTAAAATGTGTTTTGGGTGCATTTTAGCATTTTGGTTTACAAGGAGCGCAAAAACACTCAAAAGACACGTTTTTAATAATATTGTTTTGTATTCCCATATAGAGTGATTTCAACGCTTTTTTTTTTTTTAGCGTTTTGGCGCTTAACACGCTCATAAACACTCAAAAGAAAGATTTCTATATGTCTCGTTTTATTTCCCCATATAAGGGAAATGAATGTATTTTGGTGTTTTGATACCTAATAATGTGGAACACTCAATATATGTTTTTTTTTTTTTTTTTGTTAATGTTACTCTGTTTCTCCATATAGAGTGCTGTTCATACGTTTTAGCGTTTTGGTACCTAAGAATCTGAAACACTCATAATGTCTTTTCGTGTTCCCATATAGGGAACTTTCCATGCACCTTTGCCCTTTTTGAAGGTAACAAGCTCTAAAACACTCACAATACTTGTTTTTGTTAATGTTATTCTCTTTCTCTACAAAGGGTGTTTTGCATGCGTTTTGTCGTTTTGATGCGAAAGTACTTCAAAAAGACTGAAACGAACTGTTTTTTTGGGGTAATGTTTTGTTTTCATGCTTTTTAATTTTTTGGTGCCTAGCACGCTCAAAAACACTCAAAGACACATTTCTTAAAATTTCGTTTCTTTTCCCATATTTAGTATTTTGCATACATTTTGGTGTTTTTGTACTTAAGAATGTGAAATACACTAAATATACATGCTTTTGTCAATGTTCTTCTATTTCTCATTATATAGTACTATTCATGCCTTTTTTTTATCGTTTTGGTACCTAAGAAACTCAAAAACACTCATAATACACGTTTCTCGTAATTTTTTTTTTTTTTCGTTCCCCATATAAGGTACATTGCATGCATTTTCTTGCATTTTTGTACGTAATAAGCTCAAGAAACTCAAAATACTTGTTTATGTTAATGTTATTATGTTTCTCCATTTGTTACGTACCAAGTAAATGAATGCAATATACGATGAAACAAGAACATATTACGATAAATGTGTAATATGGATCATATTGAGCTTCAGAGGTACCAATCGTATGAACAGAACAACATTACCAAAAAACGTCTATTTTGAGTATATTTAGGTACGAAAACACCAAAATCCATGCAAACCAAGCTATATAAGGAAAGGAAACGAGATTTTCAGAAACTTGTTTTTTGATTGTTTATTAGCACGCTATGCACCAAAACGCTAAAAAGCATAGAAAGCACTTTATATGGGAAAACAAAGCATTAACAAAAAAGTTTGTATTCAATGTTTTTGAGAAACCTACGTATCAAAACGATAAAAGGCATGCAAAACACCCTTTATTGATATCATTATATATATAATATCATATATATATATATATATATATATATATATATATATATATATATATATATATATATATATATATATATATATATATATATATATATATATATATATATATATATATATATATATATATATATATATATATATATATATATATATATATATATATATATATATATATATATATATATATATATATATATATATATATATATATATATATATATATATATATATATATATATATATATATATATATATATACTCGTATATATATATATATATATATATATATATATATATATATATATATTACCAAAAAAGCCTTTCTTCAAAATTTTTGAGGTACTTACGTTCCAAAACGCTCAAACACATGAAAATACACTTCATGGAGAAAGAATATATTTTTTTTAAACCTGTATTTTCATATTTTCAGAGTCTTACGTAAAAAAAAAAGAAAGGCAAAATGCAGTCAAAGTATGGTGAAAAAAAAAAAAGCATTACGAGAAACATGTTTTATGACAGTTTTTGAGCTTATTAGCTCCCAAAATACAAAAAAAAGCATCAAGAGCACTTAATAACGAGGAATTTGGATAATATTACCAAAAACGTGTATTTTGAGTGTTTTCACATTATTAGGTACCAAACGCCAAAATGCATACAAAGCTCCATATATGGGGAAACGGAACGACATTAACAGAAAAGTGTCTTTTCAGTGTTTTCAGCGTGGTAGGCACCAAAGCGCTAAAAAAGAATGAAAACCATCTTATATATGTATCCAAAACAACATTCCGAAAAGAAATATATCTTTTTAGAGTTTTTGAACTTATTATATACGAAAACACAAAGGCGCATGCAAAACACTCTTTATTGAGAAACTAACTAACAAAAAAAAAAAAAAAAAAAACGTGTTTCAGTGTTTTTGAGCATGTTACGTACAAAAACGCCAAAATGCATGGAAAGTACCATATAGGGGTAAATAGAAGGACATTATGAGAAACGTGTACTATAAGTGTTTTTGAGCTCCTTAACATACCGGAACGCTAAAACGTAGGAATATCACTCTATATTGAGAAAAAGAACAATATTACCAAACACGTGTATTTTGAGTGTATTTTACATTAATAGGTGCCATAACGGTAAAATTCATGCAAAGCGCCCTTTACAGGGAAAGAAACCAACATTTCCAAAAACGTGTTCTTGGAGTGTTTTTGAGCCTGTTACCCACCAAAACGCTAAAAAAAAAAAAAACATAGGAAAAGAAAACTATATTACCAGTAAAGTAAACCCTTTATGGAGAAACACAATAACATTACGAGAAAAAACAAGTAATTTGAGTGTTTTTGAGCTTCTTACCTACAAAAACGTCAAAATGACTAAGGAAACGAAAACGTATTACCGAGTAACGTGTCGTATGAGTGTTTTTGAGCTTGTTAGGTAGTAAGACTTAAAAACGCATGAATAACACTCTATTCGGAGAAAAAGAAGAACATTACCAAAAACGTGTATTTTGAGTGTTTCACATTGTTAGGTACAAAAAATGCTAAAATGCTTTCAGATTAACCTAAATTGGGTAAAGAAACGAGATTACAAAAAAAAACGTATCTTTTTGAGAGTTTATAAGCGTCTTAGGCACCAAAATGGTAAATAGCATGGAAAGCACCCTATATGGGAAAACAAAAACAACATTACCTAGAACTCTTTTAATTTTGTTTGAGCTACTTACGTACAAAAACGCATAGGAAAAGAAAGAACACTATGAGAAAGCTCTTTTGAGAGTGTTTTTGAGACTCTTAGGTACCAAAACGCTAAAATGGCTGAATTGCACTCTATATCGAGAAAAAATAAATAAATAAAACAGCTTTACAGTAATTTGTATCTTGAGTGTTATTATTATTATTAGGTATCAAAACACCAAAATGCATGCCAATCAATGCATACATGTGGAAAAGAAACGAAATTACCAGAAACGTGTATTTAATTTTTTTTTTTTTTTTTTTTAACGTGGTAGGCACGAAAACGCTAAAAGACATGGAAATCACCCAAAAATGGAATAAAAAAAAAAAAGTATTACAAAAATGGTGTTTTTGAGTGTTTTGAACTTTTATGTACCAAAACCTTAAAAGTCATGTAAAATACCTTTGTGGAAAAACATAATAACATTACCCAAAACAGATATTTTGAGTGTTTTTTTTGAGCTTGTTACGTACAAAAGCGCCAAAATACATGCAATGTATCCTATATGAAAAAAAAAAAAACGACATTACCAGAGACGTGTATTATAAATGTGTTTGACATTCTTAGGTACAATAGTGTTAGGTACGTAAACGCCAAAATGCATGCGATAAGGAAATAAAATTTGCAGAAAAGTGTCTTTTGAGCGTTTATAAGGTACAAAAGAGCTGAAAAAGCATAGAAAGCACCCTATATAAAAAAAAAGTTACCAAAGTCTCTTTTTTAGTGTTTTTTTTTCAGCTATTGACATACCAAACGCTAAAACACATGCAAAACACACTTTATGGAGAAACATAATAACTATCATAAAGAAGTCTTTTCAGTGTTTTAGAGGTAGTTACGTACAAAAAAGACAAAATACATACAAAGTAAGCATTTTGACAAAAGACATTACGAGAAGCGTGTATTATGAGTTTCTTTTAAGCTTTTCATGTACCAAAACATAAAAGGGCATGAATAGTACTCTATTATGAGGAACAGAACAACAATACCAAAAACATGTATTTTGAGTGTATTTCACATTGTTAGGTAACAAATCACATCAACGCATGGAAAGCACCCTATATGGGGAAAGGAAAAGAGATCTGAAGTAATGTGTCTATTGAGTGTTTATGAGCGTGCTAGTCACGAAAACGATAAAAAGCATGGAGAGCACCATATATGGGAAAACAATTAAATATTAAAAAATGTTTTTTCTTTCAGTGTTTATCAGCTAGCTACGTACCAAAACGGTAAAACCGATCCAAAACACCCTTAATGAAGAAATACAATAACATTACCAAAAACAAACATTTGAGTATTTTGGAGCTTGTTACATATAAAAACGCCAAAATACAAAGTACCCTACATGGGGAAATGAAAAGATCTTATGAGAAACCTGCATTATGAGTATTTTCATAATACGTTTTAATGAACGTCTATTTTGAGTATTTTTCACATTCTTAAGTACCACAATGGCAAAATGCATGAAAAGCCTCCTTTATTGTGAAACGAAACGACATTACCATAAACATGTCTTTTGAGTGTTTTTGAGCTTTACGCAATAAAACGCTAAAAATCATTGATATCACCCTATATTAGAATAGAAAACAACATTACGAAAAACGTGTTTTTTTTTGTGTGTGTGTGTTTTTAAATTTTATACGTACCAAAACGATGAAACACATACAAAAACGCCAAAATGCAAGCAAAGTACTCAATATGGGGAATCAAGTATTATGAGTGTTTTCAAACTTCTTCGGAAACAAAACGCTAAAACGCATAAATAATACTCATTATGGAGAACCATACCAAACCATTACCAATTTTTTTTTTTATTGTTTTCACATTCTTAACTACCATAACGCCAAAATGTATGAAAAGCCCCTTATGAAGGGAAACAAGACTATATTATAAAAAACGTATCGTTTGAATGTTTTTTTTTCAGTTATTTACGTAACAAAACGCTAGAACGCATGCAAAACACCCTTTATGGATATAGAATAATATCACCAAAAACAAGTATTTTGAGTGTTTTTGATCTTGTTGCGCTCAAAAACGCCAAAATCCATGGAATACACTATATGGGGAAACGAAACAACATTACGAGAAACGTGTACTATGAGTGTTTTTTTTTTTTTTGAGTTTCTTAGGTACCAAAAAAAAACTAAAGCGCAATTTAGTCTATATGTTTTAGTTTTAGTCTATATGTCGTTTTAGTCCATCCATTTTCGTTTTAGTCCATCCATTTTCTCTATATGGAAAACATAATTAAATTACCAAAAAAAAAAAACGAGTATTTTGAGTGTATTTCAGTTAGGTAGCAAAGCGCTAAAAATGCATCCAATGCATCCCTTATGGAGAAAGAAAATGATATTTCCCCCAAAAAAAACCTGTCTTTTGATTGTTTATGAGCGTGTTAGGCACCAGAACGCTAAATAGCATGGAAATCTCCATATATGAGAAAACAAAACAACATTAACAAAAGCGTCCTTTTTAGTGTTTTTGAGTGATTTACGTACCAAAAACACGAAAACGCCTGAAAAACACCCTTTATAAGAAAAAACAGAATAGCATTACCAAAAACAAGTATTTCGAGTGGTTTTGAGCTTATTACGTAGAAAACTCCAAAATGCATGGAAAGAACCCAATATGGGTACACAATAAACGTGTTTTATGAGTGTTTTTTTTTAGCTTTATATATATCAGAATGCTAAAACGCATGAAAAGCACTCTACATGAAGAAAAAAAAACATTACCAAAAAAAAGTGTATTATGAGTGTTTTCACACTGTTAGATATCAAAACGCCAAAATGCATGCATATCCTCCTCTATCAAAAAACGAAACGGTATTACAGAAATGTCTTTTGACCAATTTTTAAGCGGTAAAAAGCATTGAAATCACCAAATATGGGAATAGAAAACATTACCCAAAAAAGTATATTTTGAGTGTTTTTCAGCTTCTTTCGTGGCAAAACGCTGAAAAAACATGCAAATCACCCTTTATGGAGAAACAGAACAGCCTTATCAAAAACGTCTACTTTGAGTGTTTTTGAGCTTCGTACATATCAAAACGTTAAAATGTAGGTAAAGCAATCTATTTAGGGTAAAGAAACGACATTACAAGAAACGATTTTTTTGCGTGTTTTTTTTTTTTTTTAGCATATTAGGCACCAATACGCTAATAAGTATGAAAACACCTTATATGGGAAAATTAAACATTAATAAAAACGTGTCTTTAGATTTTTTTTTTCAGCTTCATACGTAACATAACTATAAAACGGATGCAAAACACCTTTTTTTTTTGGAGAAACGGAACAAAATTACCAAAAACACGTGTGTTATATAATGTTTTTTTTCAGTTTATTAGGTACTAAAACGACAAAACATATTCAAAGAAGCCAACATGGGGAATCTAGACGCTTCTTCCACAAACTTGTCTTATAAACGTCTTTAAGGATCTTACGTACTAAAACGCTAAACACATGAATATTTTTTTCAATATTGAGAAAAAAAACAAAAAAAGTGTATTATCAGTATGTTTCACCATCTTAAATATTAGAATGCAAAAATGCATACAAAGAACCCAATAGAAATACTTTACCAAAATTGTGTATTTTCTTGTGTTTTTGAGCTTCTCAGTTACCAAAACGCCAAAATGCATGAAAATAACTCGATATTTGTGTAACGAGACAACACTAGCAGAAATGTGCCATTTCGGTGTTTTTGGACGTATTAGCCACAAAAACTCCAAAAAGCCTGGAAAACACCATGCATGAAAAACCAAAACAACATAAGCGAAAACGTGTCCTTTGAGTGTTTAAGCGATTCTTATGTACCAAAATACTTAAACTCATGTCAGACAACAGTTTTTGGAGAAAAGGAATATTTACGAAAGCGTGTGTTTTATTTATTTATTTATTTTCACATTGTTAGGTACCAAAACGAATAAACATATTCAAAGTTGTCAATAGAGGACACGAAATAGTACAATCAAAAACATATATTATTGGTGCTTTCGATGTTTTTAGGTATGAGAATGCTAAAACACGTGAATAGTATTCTATATTAAGGAACAGAACATCATTACCAAGAAATGTGTAATATCAGTCTTTCACTATCTTAGGTAACAAAACGCCGAAATGCAAAGAATGAAACAGGACAACTTTAACAAAAACCTACATTGTTAGTGTTTTTCACGTTCTTAGGTACCAGAACACCAAAATCTATACAAAATATACTGCTTGGGGAAAGAAAACAACATTAAGAAAAACGTGGCTTATTAGTGTTTTTTTTTTTTTCAGGTTCTCTCGTACCAAAACGTTAAAACACTTGCCAAAAAAAAAAAAAAAATTGAGAAACGAAAATCTTTATCAAAAAATGTTTATTTTAGCGAGTTTTGGAGCTTCATGGGGTACCAAAACGTCACAATGCATATATGAGGTAACGAGACGATATTTTTTAAAACATGTTATTTACGTGTTTTTGAGCATATCAGCCACCAAAACGCATAAAAGCATGGAAAACACGCTATATGGGAAAACTAAACAATATTATCAAAATCGAGTCTTTTAAGTGTTTTTGAGTTTTATACAAACCAAAACTTTAAAATACATGCAAAACACCCTTTTCTGGAGAAACAGAGCAACGTTACCCAAAAATATGCGTTTTTTATTGTTTTTAAGCGTATTAAGTACCAAAACGCCCCACCCCCCGAGAAAAAAAAACATGCAAAGTAGCCAATATACGGAACCTAGGGTATATGATCAAAAATTGGTCTTATTAATGTTTTTGAGGTTCTTAGATAATGAAAAGCTAAAACATGAATATCACTCTACATTGAGGAATAGAACATCATTGCCAAAAACGTGTATTATGTGAGTGAATCACCATGTTAGCTACCAAAATGACAAAGTGCATTCAAATAACCCTATATGAAGAAACAGAACAACAACTGAATTTGGTTATCAGTGTTTTTAAGCTTCTTATGTACCGAAACACCAAAATGCATGTATAATGTGACGAGACATGACCAGAAACGTATCATTTGGATGTTTTGAGCGTATTAAGCACCAAAGCGCTAATAAGCAAAGAAAACGCCTTCCATCGGAAAAAAATATATATATATATATATATATATATATAATCGAGAAAGTGTTATTTCATTTTTTTGAATATCTTACGTACCAAAACGCTAAAATGTCTTAAAAAGTGTTTTAATTTCTTTTTTCAGTTTGACGGGTACCAAATCACCTAAACAAATAAAAATATCAATTCCTTTGCATGCATTTTAGCTTTTTTCGGAGCGTAACACTCATATATTCATGTTTTTTGATAAAGCTCTGTTTCTCCATATTAGAGTGCTATTCATGCATTTTCGTGTTTTGGTACCTAAGGAGCTCAAAATCACTCATAATGCACGTTCCTCATAATGTTCTTTCGTTTCCCCATATAGGGTACTTTCTAGGCATTTTGCCGTTATGAACGTAACAAGCTCGAAAACACTCAAAATACTTCTTTTTTGGAATACTATTTTCTTTCTCCACAGAGAGAGTTTTGCATGGGTTTTAGCACTCAAAGACACGTTTCTGGATATGTCGTTTCTTTTCTCCATATACGTTGCTTTGCATATATTTTGGCGTTTTGGTACCAAATAATGTGAAATACACTTAAAATATACGTTTTTGCTGTTATTATTATCTTTCTGCATTTTCTTTCTGGTTTTTACGGCTTTACAAAACTCTCAAAAGACACGTTTTTGGTAATATTTTTGTATTCACTTTTAGGGTGCATTCCATGATTTACAGAGTTTTGATGCTTACCATGCTCATAAACACTCAAAAGGTACGTTTCTAAAAATATCTTTTAATTTCATAATATAGGGTTAATTGCATGCATTTTGGCGTTTTGGTACCTTAATGTGAAATATTCTTAAAATACACGTTTTTGGTGAAGTTGTTAATTTTCTCCATGTAGATTGAACATAAGAACATAAGAACATAAGAAATAAGGGAAGCTGCAAGAAGCGACCAGGCTTACACGTGGCAGTCCCTGTAAGAAATATACCTACCTATTTCCATCTATTATCCCCATCCATAAACTTGTCTAATCTTTTCTTAAAGCTCTCTAGTGTCCTAGCACTAACTGACAAGCACTAGCCTAACTAACTCAGATTAGTGAGTCCGTTCCACTCATCCACCACTCTATTTGAAAACCAATTTTTTTCCTTCCTTTTCCTTCCTAAACCTAAATTTTTCAAGCTTGAACCCGTTATTTCTTGTTCTACCCTGGTTGCTGATCCTAAGAATTTTGCCTACATCCCCCTTGTTATAACCCTTATGCCACTCAAAGACTCCTATCAGGTCCCCTCTTAACCTACGTCTCTCTAAAGAATGTAAATTTAACAGCTTCAACCTCGCCTCGTAAGGAATAATCCTCATCCCCTGTATCCTTTTAGTCATTCTCCTCTGTACTGATTCTAATAGACCTATATTTTTCCTGTAATGTGGGGATCAGAACTGCACAGCGTAGTCTAGATAGGCACAGCGTAGGTCTGACCAGCGCCAAGTATAACTTTAATATTACTTCCGGCCTTCTACTTTTAACACTCCTAAAAATGAATCCTAGTACCCTATTTGCCCAGTTTCTGGCTTCTATGCATTGTTTCCCTAGACGGAGTTCAGAGCTAACTATAACTCCTAAATCTTTCTCGTACCCTGTACCTACCAGAGTTTGGTTGTTTAATGTGTACCTATTGTGTGGGTTTCCTCTATCTACGCTAAGCAATTTGCATTTACTGATATTAAATTGCATTTGCCATCTATCCGTCCATTCATTCATTCTATCTAAATCTGCCTGCAAGGCGATGGCATCCGATTCTGACCTAATTAATCTACCTATCTTTGTGTCATCCACAAATTTACTAACATCACTATCACTAACATTCCACTATCCAAGTCACTGATATATATTAGAAATAACAATGGCCCTAATACTGATCCCTGTGGCACCCCACTAATTACATGACCCCACTCGGATTTCGAGCCGTTTATTACCACTCTCTGTCGCCTGTCACTAAGCCATGACCCTATCCAGCCTAACACTTTCCCATCTATCTCGTGTGCCCTAACCTTTCTCAGGAGCCTTTGATGATTGCTATTCATGTGTTTAACCGTTTTGGTATCTAAGAAGTTCAACAACACTCATAATGCACATTTCTTGTAATTTTTTTTCTTTTTTCATTTACCTATATAGTGTACTTTTAAATTTACTTTGGCGTTTTTGTACGTAACAAGCTCAAAAACGTCCAAAATACAAGATTTTAGCAATGTTCTTTTGTTTCCTCATAAAAGGTACTTTTCATACTTTTAGCGTTTTGGTGCCTAACAAGCTTATAAACATGCAAAAGACACGTTCCTGGAAATCTTTCCTTTCCCCATATAGGGTGCTATACATGCCTTTTGGCGTTTTTGTACCTAACTATGTAAAATACATTCAAAATACTCGTTTTTTTTTTTTTTTGTAATATTGTTCTCTTTCTCCAGCATGTTATTCATGCGTTTCCGCGTTTTGATAGCTAAGAATCTCAAGGACGCTCATAGTTCACGTTCCTCGTAATGTCTTTTCGTTTCCCCAAATAGAGTACTTTCCATGCATTTTGGCGTTTTTGTACATAATAAGTTCAAAACACTTAAAATAGTTCTTTTCTGTAAGTTATTCTGTTTTTCCATAAAAGGTTTGCATGTGTTTCAGCATTTTAGTACGTAAGAAGCAGAAAAGCTGTGAAAAGACACGTTTTTGATAATAATGTTTTATTTTTTTATTGCCATATAGGTTAATTTCCATGATTTTTGTACCTATTAGTACCTATTACCCTTAAAATACTTAAAAGACACGTTTCTGTTCATATTTCGTTTTTCCATATAGGAGGCTTTTCATGCATTTTGGCGTTTTGGTACCTAACAATGTGAAAAACATTCAAAATACACGTTGTTGGTAATGTTGCTATATTTCACCATATAGTATGTTATTTTTGCGTTTTAGCCTTTTCCTACCTAAGAAGCTCAGAAACATTCATAATACATGTGTCTCGTAATGTCTTTTCGTTTCCCTATATATGTCACTTTTCATGCCTTTTGGCGCTTTTCTACGTAACAAGCACAAAAACACTCAAAATATTTGTTTTTGGTAATTTTATTATTTTGTTCGATTTTTAACGTTTTCGTATATACGCAACTGAAAAAAATACTGAAAAGAGACGTTTCTGATAATGTTTTTTTTTTTTTTCCTATATACGGTGCTTTCCTTGCTTTTTAGTGTCTCGGTGCTTATTACGCTCATAAACACTCAAAAGACACGTTTCTGCAAATCTCGTTTCGCTATATAGAAGGCTTCTCGTGCATTTTTTGTTTTGTATCTAACAATGTGAAATACACTCAAAATACTCGTGTTTGGTTATGTTATCTTTTTTCTCCATAATTGTCTTTTTTTTTTTTATGCATGGGTTTTAGTGTTTTGGTACGGAAATAGTGACAAATGCCAAAACGACACTATTTTTTATTTATTTTTATTTTTATTCATTTATTATTTTGTCTTTTATCTATTTATTTATTTTTTATCTTTTTTTCCTCTATATATGGTGCTTAAAATGCTGTTTAGCGTTTTGGTGCCTAAAATGCTCATAAACACTCAAAAGACACGTTTCGCGAAATGTCGTTTCTCTTCCCATTATAAGGTGTTTTGCATACTTTTTTTTTGTTTGCGTTTTACGACAAAAAAAGGGAAATAAACTGAAAATACCTTTTTTTTTTTGGGGGGGGGTAATGTTATTCTGTTACTCCATATAGAGTGCTATTGATGCGTTTTATCGTTTTCGTACTTAAGCAGCTCAAAACTCTCATAATACACGTCTCTGGTAATGTCCTTTCGTTTACCTATATGGGGTACTTGCATGTATTTTGCCGTTTTTGTGCGTAACAAGCTAAAAAACACTCAAAATAATTGTTTTTGGTAATGTTATTCTGTTTCTCTATAAACGTTTTCTTGCATGCGGTTTAGCGATTTGGTTCAAAATACTCACATGACATGTTTTTCATAAAGAAGTTCTGTATTTCGATATAGGATGATTTCCATGATTTTTAGTGTTTTGGTGCCTACAAGTCTTAAAACAACCAATAGACAGTTTTCTGGTAATGCCGTTTTGTTTTCCCATATAAAGGGCCTTTGCATTCATTTTGGCATTTTGTTACCTAATAATGTGAAAAACACTCAACGTACACGTTTTGGGTAATGTTCTATTTCTCGATATAGAGTGCTATTCATGCGTTTTAGGCTTTTAGTATCTTAAAAGCACTCATAATCCACGTTTCACGTAATGTCTTTTCGTTTCCGCAAATAGAGTAATTTTCAGGCATTTTGGCATTTTTATACGTAACAAGCTCAACAACACTCAAAATACTTGTTTTTTGTTAATGTTATTATGTTTGTATATGAATGGGGTTCTGCATGCGTTTTAACGTGTTGATACGTAATTAGCTAAAAAAAAAAATGAAAACGATGTTTTTGGTAATATTGCTTTGTTTTCAAATAAAGGCTGCTTTTCATGTTTTATACGGTTTTGGTGCCTAGCACAACCATAAACACTCAAAAGACACGTATATGGGAATCTGATTTCTTTCCCCATATAGGGTGCTTTGCAGGCATTTCGGAGTTTTGATACCTGATAATGTGAAATACACTCAAAATATACGTTTTTGGTAATATTCTTCTGTTTCTTTATGTAGAGTGCTATTCATGCCTTTTAGAGTTTTGATACCTAAGAAGCTGAAAAAAAAACTCTTAATACACGTTTCTCGCAATGTCTTTAAGTTTCTCCACCAAAAAGATTCCCAAAAATGCATACATTTTGTCGTTTTTATTCGTAACAAGGTCAAAAACGTTAAAATATTTGTTTTTGATAATGTTATTCTGTTTCAACATTAAAAGTGTTTTGCTTGCGTTTTAGCGTTTTGATACATAAGTAGCTGAAAAACACTTAAAAGACACGTTTTTGGTAATGTTGTTTTGTTTTCCCATATATATGGTTTTTCATGTTTTTTTTAGTGTTTTGGTGCCTAAGACACGCATTAACACTCAAAAGTCACGTTTCTTTACCCAATAAAGGATGCTTTGTATACGTTTTGTTACGTAACAATGTGAAATATATTCAAAATACACGTTTTTCGCAATGTTGTTTTTCATATATATTGCAATTCATACTTTTTTTCGAGTTTATTACTTAAAAACTGAAAAGTACTCATGATATACGTTTCTCGTAGTCTTTTCCTTTCCTGCTACAGAAAAAAAAAAAAAACTCAAAATACACGTTTTGGGTAATGTTGTTCTATTTCTCGATATAGAGTGCTGTTCATGCGTTTTAGCATTTTAGTACATAAGAAGCTTAAAAATTCTCATTAGATACGTTATGTATAATGTAATGTCTTTTCGTTTCCCCATATAGAGTACTTTGCATGCATTTTGGCATTTTTCTACGTAACAAGGTCAAAACAATGACCTTGATGTTTTTGGCAAAGTTACACTCAAAACACACCTTTTTTTATGCAAAGTTGTTCTATTTCTCTAGGGTATTTTTCACGCATTTTAGAGTTTTGATATTAAAATCACCCAAAGGACATATTTTTTGATATTTGTTTAGTTTTCCCACATGGGTGTTTTCCATGTCTTTTTTTTCGCGTTTTGGTGGCTAATATGATAAAAAATACTCAAATCACACGTTTCTGGTAATGCCATAGAGTGCTTTTGCATATAGTTTGCCATTCTTGTACTTAACAAACTCAAAAACACTCAAAATAGACATTTTTGATAATGTTGTTCTGTTTCTCCTTAAAAGGTGTTTTCCTTGCGTTTTAGCGTTTCGGTACGAAAGAAACTGAAAAACACTCAAAAGCCACGTTTTTGTTAATGTTTCCTTTTCCCATACAATGTGCTTTGCATGAACTTTAGTTTTCTGGTACTCAACATGTCATAATAGTCATAATATAAGTTTTTGGAAAAGTTGTTTTGTTTCTTCATATAGGGTTCTTTGTATGTATATTAGCGTTTGGGTACCTAACATGGTGAAAAGACTCATAATACACCTTTTTGGTAATGTTCTGTTTTTCAATATAGAGTACGATTTACGTGTTTTAGCGTTCTGATACCTAAGAACATCAAAAGCAATCACAATACACGTTTGTGATTATATCATTTTTTTGCCCTATATTGGCTACATTTCATGTCTTTTGGTACCTAACAAACTAAAAACACTTAAAACACACGTTTTGCAAATGTTGTTCTGTTTCTCCAATAGAGGGTGTCTAGAATGCGTTTTAGCGTTTTAGTACGAAAGAATTTTAAAAACACTGAAAGGACACATTTTCGATTATGTTGTTCTGTGTGTGATAGTTCTTTTTTCTCAGTATAGATTACTCTTCACGTGTTTTAACGTTCTGATAGCTAAGAACATCAAAAATATTCATAACACACGTTTGTTATTATATCAATTCGTAATTGCCTACTTCGCATGTATTTAGGAGTTTTGGTACCAAACTAAAAATAAAACAATTAAAACACACGTTTCTGGATTTTTTTTTCTGTTTCTTCAAGAAGGGGTCCGGCATGCGTTTTAGCGTTTTCGGAGGAAAAAAATAAAAAAAAAACACTAAAAAGACATGTTTTTGATTATGTTGTTTTGGTTTGTTATGAAGGGTGATTTCCATAGTTTTCAGCATTATGGTGCCTAATACTCCCAAAAACACCGAAATGACACGTGTCTGGTAATGTGGTCTCATTACCCCATATAGGGTGCATTGCATGCATTTTGGCGTTTTGGTACCTAACAAGCTAAAAAACACCCACAATAGAAGTTTTCTTAAAGTTGTTCTGTTTCTCCACAAAGGGTGTTTTGCATGCGTTTTAACTTTTTGGTATGTAAGAAGCTAAAAACACAGAGAGACCATGTTTTTTGGTAATGTTGTTTTCTTTTCCCATATAGTGTTCTTTCCATGCACTTTGGCGTTTTGATACAAGTTCAAAAACAGTCTTAATACAGGTTTTTGGTAATATTCTGCTTCTTTATAAATGGTTCTTTGCATTTTGGCGTTTTTGAAGCAAACTTGATTAATAAGACTCATAATTCACGTTACTGGTAATATTGTTATATTTCTCAATATAGAGTACTATTCACGTATTCGCACTAATAACACTATGTAACAAATTTAGCTTTTGTCTTGTCCTTCACCAAAAATCATAATTTTCCGGTTTGTTTCCATCTAAACAAACATGAAAAAGTTATTTTGATCATAAAACTTTGCTTTTGTGGTTAGAACAGTGAATTTACATTTTTTGCTTCATTTCGTTACAGTATGGGTTAGTATTTGTTTTCATGTCAGGTAAAGACCTTTCCAAATCTCAAATGCTTGTCTAATTGCTTTTGAAATGTTGTAAATAAGTTAAAACAATGAAAGAAAGATCTAAAAAAAAATAATTTTAATAAAATCATTCTTGAACAGACAAGATCTAGAAAGAAATTTCTCATATTTAGAAGAATTTGCTTACATTTGAGAAATCTTCTCAAGTCATCCAAAATGTTCTACTGGACACTTTTAGAAGTTTCTGGAACATTTTTGAACATTGTATTTAATGCAAACATTTCTACAGTATTCTAGAACTTTCTAGAATACAGTAGATATCTGTAGAAGTATCAAGAAATTTGTAGAATCTAGAAGATTTTTTTCTAGAATGATTCAGAATATTCTAATGAAGGTTGAAGAATATTCTATAAAGATTGAGAACATTCTGGAACACTTTCTAGAAAGACTAAGAATTTTCTAGATTATTGCTCGACAATATAAAAGTAGGGGCTTGCAGATCACCAATCATTTTTTATTTGGCTGCCTGAAAAGACACATCACAAAATGTGAAACGGCATTAACAAGCTGCAATCATTCTCCAGATGCATTCTGATATATTTGTGGTCAATTCATCAAGACAAGAGCAAAGAAGTTCTATGTGACAGCATCTGGTGAATGGTGAAATGGTGAAATTTTGCTATTTTGGGGCAAAAAACATTCTTAATGTTACAAAAGCAAAGTTTTGACAGGAAAGTTTGACATTTTGAATTGTTTTCCAATGAAAAGGAAAGAACACGCTTGTTAAAGACAAAAATCGTCTCACATAGTGATACACAATTTTATTAATGTTGTTCTGTTTTTCATATAGGGTTCTACGTTTGCATATTACTGTCTTGGTACCTAACATAATGAATCACAGTAATAATACTCGCTATACGTAATGATATTACATTTCTCAGTATAGGGTAATATTCATTTGATTTAGCGTTTCAGTACCTAAGAACCTCAATAACATTCATAAAACAAGTTTGTGGTAAGAGCGTTTAGTTTCCTAATACTTTCCATGTGTTTTGGGGTATTGGTATTTAATAAACTGGAAAAAAAAACACTCAGAATAGACGTTTTTTGCAAAGTTCTTTTTCTTCAGAAAAGGTGTTTTGCATCCATTTTATAGTTTTGGTGCGTAAAAAGCTTAAAAACACGCAAATACACGATTTTGATGATGTTTAGTTTTTCCATATAGGGTGTTTTGCATGTTTTTTTTTTTTTTTTTTATCTTTTTGGTGTCTAATATGCAAAAAAAAAAAAAAAAAACACGGAAATGACACGTTTCTGGTAATGTCGTTTTGTTTCTTTGCATGCATTTTGGCGTTCTGCTACCTAACAAGCTCATAAACACCGAAAAAAAAAATGAAGTTGCTCGGTTTCTCAGTAAAGGGAGCTTTGCATGCATTTTAATGTTTTCAAACGAAAAAAACTGAAAACTATCAAAATCCACGTTTCTGTTAATGTTGTTCTTTCTCTTTTAATATAGAGTACTTTTTTTTATGTGGAAAGGACACTGGCCAAGGGCAACAAAAATCCAATAAAAAAAATATGCCCACTGAAATGCCAGTACCATAAAAGGGTCAAAGCAGTGGTCAAAAATTCATGAATAAGTGTCTTGAAACCTCCCTCTTGAAGGAATTCAAGTCAAAGGAAGGTGGAAATACAGAAGCAGGCAGGGAGTTCCAGAGTTTACCAGAGAAAGGGATGAATGATTGAGAATACTGGTTAACTATTGCGTTAGAGAGGTGGACAGAATAGGGATGAGAGAAAGAAGAAAGTCTTGTGCAGCGTGGCCGCGGGAGGAGGGGAGGCATGCAGTTAGCAAGATCAGAAGAGCAGTTAGCATGAAAATAGTGGTAGAAGACAGCTAGATATGCAACACTGCGGCGGTGAGAGAGAGGCTGAAGACAGTCAGTTAGAGGAGAGAAGTTGATGAGACGAAAAGCTTTTGATTCCACCCTGTCTAGAAGAGCATTATGAGTGGAGCCCCCCAGACATGTGAAGCATACTCCATACATGGACGGATAACGCCCTTGTACAGAGTTAGCAGCAGGGGGGGTGACAAAAACTGGTGGAGACGTCTCAGAACACTTAACTTCATAGAAGAGATGAGATGTGAAGTTTCCAGTTCAGATTATAAGTAAAGGACAGATCGAGAATGTTCAGTGTAGAACAGAGGGACAGTTGAGTGTCATTGAAGAAGAGGGGATAGTTGTCTGGAAGGTTGTGTCGAGTTGATAGATGGAGGAATTGAGTTTTTGAGGCATTGAACAATACCAAGTTTGCTCTGCACCAATCAGAAATTTTAGAAAGATCAGAAGTCAAGCGTTCTGTGGCTTCCCTGCGTGAAATGTTTACCTCCTGAAGGGTTGGACGTCTATGAAAAGACGTGGAAAAGTAAAGGGTGGTATCATCAGTGTAGGAGTGGATAGGACAAGAAGTTTGCTTTAGAAGATCATTAATGAATAATAAGAAGGGAGTGGGTGACAGGACAGAACCCTGAGGAACACCACTGTTAATAGATTTAGGAGAAGAACAGTGACCGTCTACCACAGCAGCAATAGAACGGTCAGAAAGGAAACTTGAGATGAAGTTACAGAGAGAAGGATAGAAACCGTAGGAGGCTAGTTTGGAAATCAAAGCTTTGTACCAGACTCTATCAAAGGCTTTTGATATGTCCAAGGCAACAGCAAAAGATTCACTAAAATCTCTAAAAGAGGATGACCAAGACTTAGTAAGGAAAGCCAGAAGATCACCAGTAGAGCGGCCTTGACGGAACCCATACTGGCGATCAGATAGAAGGTTGTGAAGTGATAGATGTTTAAGAATCTTCCTGTTAAGGATAAATTTAAAAAAATTAGATAGGCAGGAAATTGAAGCAATAGGACGGTAGTCTGAGGGATTAAAATGGTCACCCTTTTTAGGAACAGGTTGAATGTAGGCAAATTTCCAGCAAGAAGGAAAGGTAGATGTTGACAGACAGAGCTGAAAGAGTTTGACTAGGCAAGGTGAAAGCACGGAGGAACAGTTTCGGAGAACAATAGGAGGGACCCCATCATGTCCATAAGCCTTCCGAGGGTTCAGGCCAGCGAGGGCATGGAAAACATCATTGCGAAGAATTTTAATAGGTGGCATGAAGTAGTCAGAGGGTGGAGGAGAGGGAGGAACAAGCCCAGAATCGTCCATGGTAGAGTTTTTAGCAAAGGTTTGAGCGAAGAGTTCAGCTTTACAAATAGATGTGATAGCAGTGGTGCCATCTGGTTGAAATAGAGGAGGGAAAGAAGAAGAAGCAAAGTTATTGGAGATATTTTTTGGCCAGAAATCACGAGGGGAGTTAGATCTTGAAAGGTTTTGACATTTTCTGTTAATGAAGGAGTTTTTGGCTAGTTGGAGAACAGACTTGGCATGGTTCCGGGCAGAAATATAAAGTGCATGAGATTCTGGTGATGGAAAGTTTAAGTACCTTTTGTGGGCCACCTCTCTATCATGTATAGCACGAGAACAAGCTGTGTTAAACCAAGGTTTAGAAGGTTTAGGACGAGAAAAAGAGTGAGGAATGTACGCCTTCATGCCAGACACTATCACCTCTGTTATGCGCTCATCACACAAAGACGGGTCTCTGACACAGAAGCAGTAATCATTCCAAGGAAAATCAGCAAAATACCTCCTCAGGTCCCCCCAACTGGCAGAGGCAAAACGCCAGAGGCACCTTCGCTTAGGAGGATCCTGAGGAGGGATTGGAGCGATGGGACAAGATAAAGATATGAGATTGTGATCGGAGGAGCCCAACGGAGAAGAAAGGGTGACAGCATAAGCAGAAGGATTAGAGGTCAGGAAAAGGTCAAGAATGTTGGGTGTATCTCCAAGACGGTCAGGAATACGAGTAGGGTATTGCACAATTGCTCTAGGTCATGGAGGATAACAAGTTTTGTACTATTCACGTGTTTTAGAGTTCTGATATCTAAGGACATCAAAAACACTCATAATACACGTTTGTGACTATATCGTTTCCATGTGTTTAGGCGTTTTGTTCCTAAACAAACTGAAAAACATTTAAAACACACGTTTTTGGAAATGTTGTTCTGTTTCACCACAAAGGGTGTCTGGCATGCGTTTTTGCATTCTAGTACATAAGAATCTCAAAAACATTCAAAGGACGTTTTCCATTAGGTTGTTTTGTTTTCTCACAAAAGGTTTTTTCCATGTTTTTCAGCATTTTGGTGCCAAATACGTCCAAAAACACCGAAATAACACATTCTGATAATGCTGTCTCGTAACACCTTATGGAATCATTTATATGAGAAACACGAAACCAATGAAAAACACACGATTGCGGTTTTTTTTATGCATGTATGTATATTCCAGAAAGGGTGTTTTTGCATGCTTCTTAGAGTTTTGGTACATAAGCATGTGAAAAAACACTCAAAAGACACGATTTTGATAATGTTATTTTGTTGTCTCGTATATTGTTTTTTCCATACTTTTTTTTTAGCGTTTTGTTCCCTAATATTCTCAAAACTAGCAAATTACACGTTTTTGGTAAAGTATTTTCGTTACAAGGTATAGGGTGCTTTGCAGGCATTTAGGCGTTTTGTTACCTAACAATCTCGAAGACACTCAAAACAGTCATTTTTGATAAAGTTCTTCTGATTCTCTATATCATAAAGGATGTTTTGCATGCGTTTCAGTGTTTTGGTACGAGAGAAACTGAAAAACACTTAAATTCCGTTTTTTTTTTTGGGGGGGGGGTAATTTGTTTTATTTTCCATATAGAGTGCTTTCCATGCACGTTGGCGTTTTGGTACCTAATAATTTAAAAACATTCATAATACAGGTTTTCGTTGATGTATACCATAAAGGATATTTTGCATGCGTTTCAGTGTTTTTTTTTTTTTTTTTTGAAGGGGGGCAATTTGTTTTATTTTCCATATAGAGTGCTTTCCATGCACGTTGGCGTTTTGGTACCTAATAATTTAAAAACAGTCATAATACAGGTTTTTGTTGATGGTATTCTATTTCTTGATATATATATATATATATATATATATATATATATATATATATATATATATATATATATATATATATATATATATATATATATATATATATATATATATATATATATATATATATATATATATATATATATATATATATATATATATATATATATATATATATATATATATATATATATATATATTTTTTTTTTTATGCAATTTGACGTTTTGGTACCTAACATGGTGAAAAAGACTCATAATGCACATTTCGCAATGTTGTTCTGTTTAACAATAAAAAGCACTACCGCGTGTTTTTTTTTTTTTTTTTTTTTTTTTTTTTTTTTTTTTTTTGCGTTCTGATAACTAAGAACATCAGAACACTCAAAATTCATGTTTGCTATTATATAATTTCGTTTCCCTGTATATGCTGCTTTGCATGTGCTTAGAAGTTTTTGTACCTAAGAAACTGAAAAAAATACTTAAACACACATTTTTGAAAATGTTGTTCTGTATCTCCAGGAAAGGTGTCTGGCATGCGTTTTAGTCTTTTGATACGTAAGAATCTAAAAAAAAAAACACTCAAAGAACACGTTTTTTTCATTATGTTGTTTTCGTTACCACTGTAATGAGTTTTTCCATTTTTTTTTTTTTTACATTTTGTTGCATAATACGTTCAAAAAATCAGTAATCTCGACTCCTTACCTTATATCAAGATATTTGCATGCATTATGGCGTTTTGGCAACTAAGATGGTGAAAACACTGAAAATACAAGATTTTGGTAATGTAGTTCTTTTTCATCATATATGGTCCTTTATATGCATTTTGGTACCTAACATGGTGAAACACTTCGTATTACACCTTTTTTTTTGTAATGATATTCTTTTGCTCGATATAGAGCGATATTGATGTGTTTTAGCGTTTTAGTACCTAGGAACCTCGAAAACATTCATAAGACAAGTTTGTCATAACAGCATTTAGTTTCCCCATATTGGCTACTTTGCATGTGTATTTGGTACATGTTTTTTTATGTATGTTTTTGGTAATGTTGGTCTGTTTCTCCAGAAAGTTTTTTTTTTTATTTATTTATTTTTTTGCAGCCATTTTAGAGTTTCGGTACTTAAGAAGCCCCCCCCCCAAAAAAAAAAAAATACTCAAAAGACACGATTTAAAAGATGTCTATTTTTTTCCATATAGAGTGTTTTCTATGCTTTTTCTTGTTTTTCTGCCTAATATGCTCAAAATACACAAATGACACGTTTCTGTTTGTAGTTTTGTTACTCCATATAAGGTGTTTTGCTTGCATATTGGAGTTTTGGTATCTAACAAGCTCAAAAACAGTCAAAATAAACGTTTTTGATTTTTTTTTTTTTTCGGTTTTTCCATAAAGTATATTTCCTATCTGTTTTAAAGTTTTGGAACGAAAGAAACTGAAAAAAAAAAAACATATAAAAGCCAAGTTTTTGGTAATGTTTTTTTTTCCATTCAGTATGCTTACTTTTCCCGTTTAGTATGTGTACCTAAGAAGTTCAAAAACAGAAAATGCAGGTTTTTATTAATGTTTATTGTTTTCTTCATATAAGGTTCTTTGTATGCATTTTGACGCTTTGATAGTTAACAAAGTAAATAAGACTCATAATACATGTTTTAATAATGTTGTTTTATTTCTCAATACAGAGTACTATCCATGTGCTTTAAGTAAGAAAAAAAAAAAACACCCATAATACACGTTTTTGTGATTGTATAACTTCGTTGCTACTATATAGGCTACTTTCAATGTCTTTTGGCGTTTTGGTCCCTAACAAACTGAAAAAAAAAAAACACTTAAAAGACACGTTTTTAGAAGTTTCTCCAAGAAATGTGTCTGAAATGTGTTTTAGCGTTTTAGTAGGTAAGAATCTCGAAAACACTTAAAGGACAAGTTTACGATTATGTTGTTTTGTTTTCCCATGAAGGGTGTTTTCCCATGCTTTTTTTTTTTTTTTACTGTTTTGGTGCCTAAAAAGCTCAAAAACACCAAAGTGATACGTTCCTTTTAATGTCTCGTTACCCCATATAGTATTGTTTGGATGCATTTTGGTGTTTTGCTACTCAAGAAGCTCAAAAACACTGATAATACACGATCTTCGTAATATTGGTCTGTCTCTTCATATAGGGTTCTTTGTGTGCAATTGAACGTTTTCGTGCCTATCATGGTGAAAGACACTCATAATACACGATTTTTTTTTTTTTTTTGTTATATGTTCTTTTCTCAAATATATATATTTTTTTTTTCGGTACTTAAGAACCTAAAAGAAAAATTAAAAGATATGTTTGCGGTAATAGCATTTAGCTCCCCAATGCTGCCTACTTTGCATGTATTTTGGCGTTTTTTTATACCTAATAAACTAAAAATACTGAAAACACACATTTTTGATAATGTTGTTCTGTTTCTCTAGGAAGGGTGTTCTGCATCCATTTTAGAGTTTCGTACGTAAGAAGATAAAAAAAAAAACACTCAAGAGGCACGATTTTGATTTTTTTTTTTTCCCAGATTGTTTTTTTTTTAATACATTTTAGCGTTTTGGTCCCTAATATACTCAAAAGAAGAAAAAGTCACGTTTCTATTATTTTTTTTCTTTACGCCACATAGGGCGTTTTGCATGCATTTTGGCATGGTAACAAGATGAAAATACTTAAAATAGACATTTTTTATATAATTTTTTTTTTTCTCTCTCTCTCTCTCTCTCTCTCTCTCTCTCTCTCTCTCTCTCTCTCTCTCTCTCTCTCTCTCTCTCTCTCTCTCTCTCTCTCTCTTTAAGGGGTGTTTTTGCATCCGTTTTAAAGTTTTCATACAAAAAAAAAATAAAAAACACTCAAATGCCACGTTTTTTTTTTTTTTTTTCCTTAAAGTGTACTTTCCATCCACTTTGGCGTTACTTAACAAGTTCAAAAATAATCAAAATACATGTCTTTGGTAATGTCTTCAAACATGGTTCTTTGCATGCTTTGGCGCTTGGGTACCTAACATAGTGAATAAGATTCAAAATATACCTTTTTTGTAATGTTGTTCTATTTCTTGTTATACTATTCACGTGTTTTAGCGTTCTGATAGTTAAGAACATCAAAAACACACATAATACACGTTTGTGATTATATAATTTCGTTTCCTTATATTGCTTACTTTGCATGTGCTTAGGAGTTTTAGTTCCTAAAACTGAAAAAAAAAAAAAAAAAACATGCTATGTTTCTAGAAAAGGGTGTCTGGCAAGCGATTTAGCTTTTTGGTACGTAATAATTTCGAGAACACTGAAAGGACACGTTTTCGATTATGTTTTGTTTTCCCATCAAGGTTATTTCCAATGCTTTTTAGGGTTTTGGTGCGTAATATGTTAAAAAATATACACAAATAATATGTTTCTGGTAATGTCGCTTCGTTACCCAATATAATGTTGTTTTCATGCATTTTGGCATTTTGATACTTAATAAGCTTAAAGATACTGATAATTCACGGTTTGGTAATATTGTTCTGTTTCTTTATATAGGGTTCTTTGTATATATTTTAGCGTTTTGGTATATAATGCGGTGAATCACACTCATAATAAAATAATGTCCTATTTTTCATTATAGAGTGATATTCATGCCTTTTAGTGTTTCAGTACCTAAGAACCTCAAAAACATTCATAAAACAATTTTATGGTAATAGCGTTCACTTTCCACATTGATTTTTTTTTTCATGTGTTTTGATGTGTTGGTACATAATAAAGTAAAATCCCTCAAAACACACGTTTTAGGCAATATTGTTCTGTTTCTTCATAAATTATTGTTTTGCATGCGTTTTAAAGTTTAGCATTTTGGTATGTAAGAAGTTGAAAACATTCAAAAGATAAGATTTTGATAATGTGTTTAATTTCCCCTTATATGGTGTTTTCCAAGCCTTTTAGCGTTTTGGTGCCTAGTACTTGTATCATCAAAAACACACAAATGAAATGTTTCCTTACATATCGTTTCCTTACCCTATATAGTGTGCTATGCATGCATATAAGCGTTTTGGTACCTAACAAACTCAAAAACAATCAAAATAGAATTTTTTTTGATAGAATTGTTCTGTTTCTCCATAATGCGTGTTTTCCATCCGTTTTAGGGTTTTGGTAGGAAAGAAGCTTAAAAAGACTAAAGAGCAATGTTTTTTGTCATGTTGTTTTCTTTTCCCATATAGTTTGCTTTGCACACACTTTCTAGTTTTTGTCCCTAACAAGTTCAAAAAGTCATAATACAGGTTTTTGATAAAGTTGTTCTGTTTCTTCATGTAGGGTTCTTTATATACATTTTGGCATTTTGGTGCATAATATGTTGAATAAGTTTCATGGAACAACTTTTGATAATGTTCTTTTCTTAATATACCATACTGTTCATGTGTTTAAGTGTTTTGATAACTAGGAACAAAAAAATCCTTATAATACACGTTTGTTATTATATAATTTCGTTTCCCTATATTAGTTACTTTGCATATGTTTTGACGTTTTGGTACCTAACAAACCGAAAAACACATAAAACACACGTTTTTTTTCTATATTGTTCAGCTTTTCCAAAAAGGGAGTGTTGGCATGCGTTTTAGGGTTTTGGAACGTAAGAATCTCAAAAACACTCAAAAGGGCACATGCTGTTTTGGTTTGCCATGTAAAGTGTTTTCATTGTTTTTATAGCATTTCTGTACCTATTATGTCCAAAAAGACAAAAATTAAACGTTTCTAGTAATGTCTTGTTACCCAATATGCATGCATTTTTGGTGTTTTGGTATCTAATAAGCTCAAAAACATTGAGAGCACAGTAGTTGGGAAATTGCCATAGAGGGCGCCTCTCCTAAACTGGCTTGCCATGTGGGTCTCCATTAGGATGGTCGACCCCCCCATGGCAATTTTCCGGAGGCCTCAGTGGCGATCCATTTCAGGATGGAGACCCTGGCTGTAAATTAAGTGGGGTTGGGGGGGATGGGGGGAGTAGGGGGAGAGGGGGGGAGGGGATTCACGACGGCATCACCAGGGGGGACATGTTAAGGAGGAGGAGGCAGTAGACACCTGCCGAAACGATAATTACTCCCAGTGAGGTCTAAAGCACTGTTCAGGGGGTGCTGTGAACTTATCATTAAACCCAGCTGTGACCTCACTGAACGTTTCCCTTTGTGTCTCACAACACAAGGTGGCAGTCACAGCCTACCCTCTAAAGACAATCCTCTTGCTCCACACAAAACTACAAGCACCTAATAACACACACACCCTTCACTCAAAAAGTTTAAAATCATCATGGCGACTCCTACACCAGCCTCGGAGTCCCCATCTGGGGAGGGGACCATAAATGTCCCCAGGTCGGACTGCCTTTCTGTCGACGACCCTAAGTGTCTTGACACCCCCCTCAACTTTTTCTTCATTAACTTCTGCAACATTCGCGGTCTAAGATCTAATTTTCAATCTGTAGAACACCACCTCTCCTCTTCTAAACCTCATCTTCTTTTCCTCACTGAAACTCAGGTGTCTGAGGCAACTGACAGTAGCCCCTTCTGTTCCCTCCTACTTTCTCTATCCTCATTTTCGATCCAAAGCTGGATGCTGCGTTTATGTGCGCAATGACTTAACCTGCTCTCGTGCCCACGCTCTTGAATCTTCCGAGTTTTCCACCATCTGGCTACGACTACAGAGTCACTCTCATACTAAATTTATCTGTGCTGTATACCTCTCACCTAACTCCTCTGACTATAAGAAATTCTTTTACTACTTAACTTCCAAAGTGGAGCACATTCTAACCCTCTTCCCTTTTGCAGAGATCTCCATTCATGGAGATTTCAATGTTCACCACCAGCTTTGGCTTTCCTCTCCCTTCACTGACCATCCTGGTGAACTAGCCTACAACTTTGCTATCCTCCATGACCTAGAGCAATTGGTGCAACACCCTACTCGTATTCCTGACCGTCTTGGAGATACGCCCAACATTCTTGACCTTTTCCTGACCTCTAATCCTTCTGCTTATGTTGTCACCCTTTCTTCTCCATTGGGCTCCTCCAATCACAATCTCATATCTTTATCTTGTCCTATCACTCCAATCCTTCCTCAGGATCCCCCCTAAGCGAAAGTGCCTCTGGCGTTTTGCCTCTGCTAGTTGGGGGGACCTGAGGAGGTATTTTGCTGATTTTCCTTGGAATGACTACTGCTTCCGTGTCAGAGACCTGTCTTTATGTGCTGAGCGCATAACAGAGGTGATAGTGTCTGGCATGGAGGCATACATTCCTCACTCTTTTTCTCGTCCTAAACCTTCTAAACCTTGGTTTAACACAGCTTGTTCTCGTGCTATACATGATAGAGAGGTGGCCCACAAAAGGTACTTAAGCCTTCCATCACCAGAATTACCGGAACCATGCCAAGTCTGTTCTCCAACTAGCCAAAAACTCCTTCATTAACAGAAAATGTCAAAACCTTTCAAGATCTAACTCTCCTCATGATTTCTGGCATCTAGCTAAAGGATCTCCAATAACTTTGCTTCTTCTTCTTTCCCTCCTCTACTTCAACCAGATGGCACCACTGCTATCACATCTATTTCTAAAGCTGAACTCTTTGCTCAAACCTTTGCTAAAAACTCTACTTTGGACGATTCTGGGCTTGTTCCTCCCTCTCCTCCACCCTCTGACTACTTCATGCCACCTATTAAAATTCTTCGCAATGATGTTTTCCATACCCTCGCTGGCCTAAACCCTCGGAAGCCTTATGGACCTGACGGGGTCCCTCCTATTGTTCTCCGAAACTGTGCCTCCGTGCTTGCACCTTGCCTAGTCAAACTCTTTCATCTCTGTCTTTCAACATCTACCTTTCCTTCTTGCTGGAAGTTTGCCTACATTCAACCTGTTCCTAAAAACGGTGACCGTTCTAATCCCTCAAACTACCGTCCTATTGCTTTAATTTCCTGCCTATCTAAAGTTTTTGAATCTATCCTCAACAGGAAGATTCTTAAACATCTATCACTTCACAACCTTCTATCTGATCGCCAGTATGGGTTCCGTAAGGCCGCTCTACTGGTGATCTTCTGGCTTTCCTTACTGAGTCTTGGTCTACCTCTTTTAGAGATTTTGTTGAAACTTTTGCTGTTGCCTTGGACATATGAAAAGCTTTTGATAGAGTCTGGCACAAAGCTTTGATTTCCAAACTACCCTCGTACGGTTTCTATCCTTCTCTCTGTAACTTCATCTCAAGTTTCCTTTCTGACCGTTCTATTGCTGCTGTGGTAGACGGTCACTGTTCTTCTCCTAAATCTATTAACAGTGGTGTTCCTCAGGGTTCTGTCCTGTCACCCACTCTCTTCTTATTATTCATTAATGATCTTCTAAACCAAACTACTTGTCCTATCCACGCCTATGCTGATGATACCACCCTGATTGGGGCAGAGCAAACTTGGTATAGTTCAATGCCTCAAAAACTCAATTCCTCCATCTATCAACTCGACACAACCTTCCAGACAACTATCCCCTCTTCTTCAATGACACTCAACTGTCCCCCTCTTCTACACTGAACATCCTCGGTCTGTCCTTTACTTATAATCTGAACTGGAAACTTCACATCTCATCTCTAGCTAAAATAGCTTCTATGAAGTTAGGTGTTCTGAGACGTCTCTGCCAGTTTTTCTCACCTCCCCAGCTGCTAACTCTGTACAAGGGCCTTATCCGTCCATGTATGGAGTATGCTTCACATGTCTAGGGGGGTTCCACTCATACCGCTCTTCTAGACAGGGTGGAATGAAAAGCTTTTCATCTCATCAACTCCTCTCCTCTGACTGATTGTCTTCAGACTCTCTCTCACCGCCGCAATGTTGCATATCTAGCTGTCTTCTATCGCTATTTTCATGCTAACTGCTCTTCTGATCTTGCTAACTGCATGCCTCCCCTCCTTCCGCGGCCTCACTGCACAAGACTTACTTCTTTCTCTCACCCCTATTCTGTCCACCTCTCTAACACAAGAGTTAACCAGTATTCTCAGTCATTCATCCCTTTCTCTGGTAAACTCTGGAACTGCCTGCCTGCTTCTGTATTTCCACCTTCCTATGACTTGAATTCCTTGAAGAGGGAGGTTTCAAGACACTTATCCACCAATTTTTGACCACTGCTTTGACCCTTTTATGGGACTGGCATTTTAGTGGGCATTTTTTTATTAGATTTTTGTTGCCCCTGACCAGTGTCCTTCCTACATAAAAAAAAAAAAAAAAAGGGGGAGGGGGACGGTGACGGCGATACTGACGTAGAGGTTGGGGTGTGTGTCCTTTTCCTTCGGCGGTGATGGAATGACTAAATGAATCAATGATGGTGGGTGGAAAATAATTGAATGGAAAGGGGGTCGGAGGGGGTTGGGGGGGGACTGAACGCATCAGGCTGACAGGCAGCTGGGGTCGCTGATTGCTAGACGTGGAAGTCGCCATTACACACGCGGTTTAGGAGACCCTCTGGGCCTGCCATTACGGTCGCCGTTTCTCTTGCGTGAATCCTGGAGGGGCAGTGTGGTTTGAGTCTTGCCATCGTGTGGTCCCTCCGACATCTCAGTACATTCCAAGGTCGTCACCACATGATGGTCAAGGTCGGGCGGAAGGGAATGGGGTGGGGAGGCCTGTACGCGTCAGGAAAGTGGCAGGCGACGCCGCCAGGGGCCATGCGGCCTGTTTTTTTTCTTTTTTGGGTGGGAACGGGAAGTTGAGGGCTATAGAATGGGCTGTCACGCAGACTCCATGTGCTAGTCGCACGCGTGGGTCCTGGACGTCCTGGGTGGTGAGTCTTGCCGTCACGTGTTCCCTCCGATATCTCAGTACATTCCCTATGGTCAAGGTCGCTGCAACAGCCCACGTGGTCCTGTTACCTGCCATCCCTTTACCTGGACGAAGTGTCAGTGATGGCTGGAGCGGGTCACCTTCACTTTCACCGACCGCCAGCGGTGTGGGTGATTTCACTGACGTAATACTTTTGACAGATGGTCACCTTATTATTATTATTATTATTATTATTATTATTATCATCATTATTATTATTATTATTAGAAAGGTTATGCAGAGTCGATAGGGCATTTTATTTTTATTAGGGCAAATACAGCTCATTGATTTATTAGGGGAAATACATCTCATTCATTAAAAGCATTTGCGAATTGAAGGCGAAGAGATCATCGTCATCGCTGTCAATGACGGGCGTAGTTTTAATAACTCTAGGAATCAGCTTCTTACGAGGGGCGGGTGGAGTAATGGGGAGTTTTGGTGTGTTGACATCTTCTGGTGTGTTAGGGGGCATATTCTTTTTTTTTTTTCTGTTTTCCTGCGACTTCTTCTTCACCTCCTGACTCTCATTGCCGCCTACTACCGACTCATCTGACCGCCGCGGCTGTGTTTCGGCGGGGGGCAGCATCAGCGACTCCGGAGGTAGCGGCATCAACTGCTGCGGTTGTGGCTGCTGCTGCGACTGCTGCGACTCCTGTCCTGTTGGAGCATCCGGAGGTGGACTGGCTGTCAGCGGCGACATGTCGTCATCGCTGAAGATCAATTTCTTCTTTGCAGGTTCTGACATTCTCTCCATATTGACATCCCCATGGTCGGCGCAGCTTCGCTTACCCCCAACATCGCCCAGATAGATATGAAAGCAAAAAGAGATACGTTATGTAACAGACAAAAAAAAAAAAATGATAAGAACAATGGAAAAGTTTTTATTTTTCCCCTCCCCCTCCCCCTCTTCTTATTCATTAGGAAAAGAACATTAATGTAATTTACAATGGCGAAGATGCGAGATGGCATGCAAGGAAATGGTGTACTCACCCGCGGTTCTCAAGATGAAATGCTTATCAGCTTGCTCCATTCTTGGAGATGAGGCTTCGACGTCCGACTGGGTTGAGAGGCGATGGCGAAGTGACGCTTATCAGTCAGCAATTATCCCATATTGACCCCTTTCCCAAACCCCACCACTTTCCCACCCCCATCTACCTTATTACCGCTTTGCAGATGTTATGACATCTCACTCGGTTGCCGGCCGGGCAAAACATAGGCAAGTAATGCGGCATTTTATGAAATATTACGTAAGCCATACGAGTAATTGTTTCGTCATTATATAGATACTGATGCTTTTTGAAGGTGGCGTGAATAATGCACATTGAACGTTTCAATGTATGACAACTCAGTAGAAGGCAAAAGAACATGCAATAAATTCCACACACGAGGGAATTCAACCCCTGAAGTCGATAATTTAATGTGCTAATTTTCATACGTGGACAAGTTTGCATAAAATGATGTAAGACGGCGGAATTGTATTTGGGGTGTAAGTTATAGCTATTGTAATAGCCTATGGTCTAACTTTGAAAATTAAGATAAACAGTAATCCAGTGACCCATGGTCTTTGAGTCACTCAATGTATTTAGAATGAAAACGCATGGCTTCGCCTGTTTTCTGGCAAGATTTATCAGCTCTGTCACACGGCGACGGTCGTGACAGCCTAAAAAATAAACTCGATCGCCCAAGATGCCTGCTAGACCAGCTTGTATTTCACGTGCATTCATGACGGCTTATGCGCGGACAATGCAGCGACCGTGACAATAATGATCAATTTCTATGACACCAGTAGTGTCGGCGAAAAACATGATGACGCTGTTGTGATTACGTCCCTTAGCAAAAGACAGATTAATTCTTAGATTTCCTGATTTATCCAGAGGGATGGCATTGTGCACGTCCTCTGTCACAAAGTTAAAGAAACATACTGTCCGACATTTATTAAAAGCATCAAATGTTAGGGAATTACGTGTGTCCAATCCTAGTGACTCAAGGCTCGTGTAAAACAATTTTGACGCATGATGCGGGAAAGAGCTGCGAACGTTATAAATGGTCGCCCCGTTCACGGTGATATGTACATGTGACAGATTGGCGTGATGAAAATATAGACCATTCTTATCAATTACAGCTTGTAAGCTGTCCATATCAACTATTGCCATGGTCAAATTTTGAGGTATGATTTGTGCGAAAGGTAATTCAGCAATCAAAGATGTTTGATTGGCGGCTAATACATACGTCTTATTAAGTGTTCTATTGAAAGTGTATTGCATTGGATTTAGAGTCAAGGAGTTATTTAACGATTCTAAGGCGGGTGGATGCGGCGTGACGCGAACAACCCATAACTTAGCCATCTCGAGCTTAAATTTGAAACTGCTGGCATCTTGGTGTGAATTAAGAATCCATGTTTTGTTAGCCAATTCTAATCGAATTCTCACATCGACAGAGTCAAGCAGATAAGCGTCCAGACTTGATATATCCGAAAACAAAGGCGCAGTCATCGAAATGCTGTGCGTTTTACAATCTTTTATCATTTGTTTCTTGTCTTTATTCTTCCCCGTGAAATAGTCTTCATCAAATTTATTGATTATGCCTTTCGATCCATCATAATCGCGGTGGTAGAAGGCGACGCAACCGATAGAGTCGATTTTATCCTGAGGGATTGTTGTAATCATTTTAATGAAGGCGTGATAGTTGAACAAAGATGATGACTCCACAAGCTGTTCATTAAAATAACAAGCTCATGACTTAAACATCATATTATTCAAACCATTACTAAAAACGACGTGATCGTCATCGTCTAGTGGGGCGCCGTCCGCCTTCGCCACGCTAACTCGCAATTCTAGAGACAGCGTTGATAGATCCAAAAATTGCCCTGGAATACCAGGCAGTCTAAATTCAATGTGAGGATCGTTAATCCCCGCATGATTATTAGCATTAGCGTCTAAAAACGCCTGACGGGCGACGATACCATCATTAACCGCCTGAAAAAATTCAAGAGTGATATTCGCACTGTAGCCTTGAAGAAGACGGCCGTGTACAAGAAGAAAGCCATTCTAATCTCCAAATGAGGTGGCAGCATATTGGCTGCGTTACTCCCGATAGCCGCGTCGGCAATAACAAGTTTACTACAGAGATGAAAGAATATTGTTTAGTTCCCGTCTCAGTTGCCGAGAGGTGTAAGTTTAAACCGGCCGACGGCGCAACTCAGCACCGATTCACGTCAAAACAAGTCAAGAAAAAAAAAACTTCACTTCCGCCGCCGGCCACCGCCGCCACCGACACCTCCACCGTGGTACCGCCGCCACGCGCGCTTGTCAATCCGCCCTTGGATGATTTAATTCGAGTTGCTGCTCCACCTTCCTTTAGAGAATATGGTTTATCTCTCTTGAAATTATTGGAGGGTAAACCTGGGATTTCATGGGATGATCGCGGTAACTTACTTCCGCCATTTTCGGGGATAAGCGTGTTTGATCTCTTACGAGTACTCGGCCACGGAAAGGGGGATGCGAAAAGACTTTCAGCCGATAAGCATCCATTATTATCACTTCTACTTCGCTTGGCGCAACTCCCCGCGGATGCCATCAGAAATACGACTCAATGAAGTAAACTGCGGGATCGGTAACATCTGGGAAGCATATTAAAATGAAAAGGCCCCCGTCTTACTCTGTAAACGAGTAAGTAAATCAATAATACATGAGTCATTGATGAGCACATGTTAGGCGCGTCAGGGGTGCAGACCCACGGATGGATATTTGATAAAGGTTATGGTCAAAAAAAGTTCGCCCCCATCACCCACATCCCCTAATAAATAATATGTTCCCCGCCCTCCATCCCTTCCCACCAACAAAGAAAAAAAATAACACCTGCGTCAATATGAATGAATAAATTCTACTACGCAAGAGGTGTAATATCAACCAATATGTGCGAATAAAGGTCCGCGATGTCACATTTCCCCCCTCACTCCCTTCACAGAGGGTTCGACATGTGGATCTACCCTCCAATTACTCGTCAAGATGAAGGTGGTCGAGGGCAAGCTGACCGACTGCGCCTTCCGCGATCGTCGCTGTTATATTGCTTACGCGGTAAATGCAGTCTCCACCGAACCGTGCGGGATTGCGTGGGACCTCAAAACGATTTATCCATACGAGAATACGCATGCGGCTAGAAAGAGACTCTACTCTCTTCATCGGGCCACAGTGGACATGAGAGATGAACCAGGACATATCATTATCCACACGCCTCCCACAGGAAGCGTAAATCTCAGTCACCTGGTGGCCTGCGTGACTCAGTATGGTTGGGGCGAGGCCTTCGAGGGTAAGGAGAAGGTGCGACAGGCAATTGCGACGTCGAAGGATTTGCCTTATGTGGAAGGACTCAAGATGGATACAAGCGTGAACCGACGTCAACACTTCCAGAATTGCCTGAAAAAGATTGCCCTGCTAGCCATGGCGAGCGCTGAAGTAGAGCAAATTATTATCCCGGAAGGACTGGGATGTAGAGGCCGCTGCCAGGATGAGTGGACGAATAATTACCTGCCTATGGTGGAAGGGCTGGCGCAGCGACTTCAACCTTTTGGAGTTGAAACTATTCTGGTGAGGAAGTCTGAATAACTATATCATGTAAATTTTTAAAATAAAGTTGATGTGTGTTCAACGAATCGAGTATAAATGTATTCCTTAATTGGGATGGTCGTTATTATTTATTTTGATCATGGCGGGAGCGGAGCATTATCTGTATTTGACGAGTCTGGGCAACACCGACCTCTACCCTCTTAACCAGCCCCATCGCTTTGAAAATAGAATCACTCCACTCATCCATCTTAATCCAAATAAGGAATATGAAGTAGGTCTGATAAACTGCTTTTATCCAAAACAGTTCTTGGGTCTAGTGGCGGATGATTATGCTTGCAGGATTGAAATTTGGGCCATAGCCCACGCCGATGAAACACGCATGTATAAACTCCATACATACACTCCTCGAACAAGCACGGAGGTGGGTGATATTGGGTATATGGTTGACGTCATTAATATCGAATTGACCGCAGAATTAAAAAGCAATATGAAGACTGAGTATGACCGGTATTTTGAGGGCGATCAATTTTTTAACTACAATGAAAAAACGCAAAGGGTGGAGCACGTCCTTCGGAATGCCTCACAGTGCGACAACAATGGCCATTTCTGCTACTTGACTTTGAAATTTGGATCCAGGATGGCTCAAATCTTGGGCTTTGATTATTACGCCAAGTATAATTTATACAGCTCATACAGCGAAAACGACTCCCCTTTCATTTCCGCCCCTTTCCCGCCTGGAATGGATGGGGGGATAGATTTTGCACTATTTTACGCAGACTGTGTGTCACCGACGATATATGGCGGTCAGCATGTCAACTTATTAGAAGTCATTAGCATGGAATCCGCCGGCAGTAAAGATTTCCATCAGACTTCTTGTAAATCGCTCAGTAAAACTATTATCGATTCGATTGCGATTCAACTCGCTGATCAAGTTGGCCGAGCCATTCACTTTGGAAGGGGTAAATCGATTACACTCTTACTGTATATCAGACAGAAATAAATAGCCGGTAATTATGCTCGGCGTCTTATTCGCGATGTGACGTCCATCATGACGAGAGCGTTCACACCTCCCACTCGAGCGGAATAAGACTTGCTTTTTATGCAAAGCAAAGGTGGGGGGTTAGACGACATCCAGGTTTTATTCCATCCCTTTCAAGAAGAGGTGGCGGTCTATTTTCCGTTTTGATTGGCTTTGCTAAAAGAGCAATTCCCTTTCTCATGTGCACTGTGGCACCCGAAGTGCTCCAAATGGGAAAAGGTTTATTAACAGATGTTTTAGAGGGGAAATGACTCCGTGAATCATTAAGAAATAGAGGTGTTGCCACCGTGAAGGGCGTGGGCGAAAGGATAGTTCGAGGTGGACGAGTAATGAAAAAGAGGAAAGTTGGAGTAGGAAAAAAAAAAAAAAAAGAGTACAAACAACCAGGCAACTGAAAAGAAAGACTTGCTATAAAGCAGATATCTTCAATATTTAGCTTAGTCGCGAAGATGACTCATTACGGGCCGGATGTGCAGGGTGGAGTGACCTCCACCCCCCTGAGGAATTATCTGATGGCCATGACTGAGAATTTCCCGCGGGTGAATCACCTGCATACCATCGAATCGTCAGTTGCTGTGAGGGTAAAGTTGGACGTATTACCCGTTGATTTAGAGGCTAATGCTAATAATCATGCGGAGATTAACGTACTGAGATGTCGGAGGGACCACGCGATGGCAAGACTCAAGCCATCCTGCCCATCCAGGATCCACGCGAGTGAAAGGGCGACCGTAATGGCAGGCCCAGAGGGTCTCCTAAACCGCGCGTGTGATGGCGACTTCCACGTCTAGCCGTCAGCGACTCCAGCCGCCTGTTAGCCTGATGCGTTCAGTCTCCCCCACCCCCTCTCCCACCCCCATTGCATTCAGTTATTTTCCACCCACCATCATTGATTCATTTAGTCATTCCATCACCGCCAAAGGATGAGGACACACGCCCCTACCTCTCCGTCAGTGTCGCCGTCGCTGTCCCCCTCCCCCTTAACATGTCCCCCCTGGTGACGCCGTCGTGGCGTCACCATGAAAATGGTGACGCCTAAACATGGCTTGCCATGTTTAGGCAATTAGGCATGAAAATGGTGACGCCTAAACATGGCTTGCCATGTGGGTCCCCATGAAATGGGGACCCACATGGCAAGCCAGTTTAGGAGGAGCGACCCCCATGGCAATTTCCTAACTACTGAGCACGTAACTGACAATTTTCTCATTGTTGTTCTGTTTCTTCATATATGATTCTTTTGTATATACTTTAGCGTTTTGGTACTTAACATTGTGAATCACACCCCTAATACACGTTTTTTTTTTTTCTTTTAAGATGTTCGATTTTCCATGATTGAGTGACATGCGTTTTAACGTTTCAGTACCTAAGAACCTCAAAAAAAAAACATTAATAAGACAAGTTTATGGTAATAGCGTTTATTTTCCACATATTGGATTCTTTTCGTGTGTTTGGGCGTTTTGGTACATAATAAATTCAAATCACTCAAAATACACGTTTTTGGCAATAATGTTCTGTTTCTCAAGAAATTATTGTTTTGCATGCGTTTTAGAGTTTTGTATGTTGGTACGAAAGAAGCTCAAACATTCAAAAGAAGCGATTTTCATAATGTTATTTATTTTCACCATATATGGTGCTTTCCATGCTTTTTAGTATTTTGGTGCCTAATAATTATATCATCAAAAACACACAAATGAAACGTTTCCTTACATGCCGTTTCCTTACCCTATATAGAGTGCCATGCATACATTTAAGCGTTTTAGTACTTAACAAGCTCAAAAACGATTAAAATAGACGTTTGTGATAAAGTACCTGATAAATTGAAAACCATTTAAAATAAACATTTTTGAAAAGGTGTCCTGTTTCTCCAAAAACCTTTTCTATCATGCATTTTAGCGTTTTGGTACGTAAGAATTTCAAAAACACTGAAAGGATTCGTTTTATGTTGTTTAGTTTCCCCACAAAGGGTGTTTTTCATACATTTTAGCATTTTGGTGCCTAATACGCTCAAAAACACTTAAATGTATGTTTCGTCGTTACCCCATATAGGGATGTTTGCATAGATATTGACGTTTTGATACCTAAGAAGATATAAAAAAAAAAACGTAGGAATCCCAAAAACACTCAAAGGACACGTTTTCGATTATATTGTTTTTGTTTTCCTATGTAGGGTTTTTTCCATTTATTTTAGTATTTTGCTGCCTAATACGTCCTAACTTTTTTTTGTAATGTTCTATTCTTTCATATAGACATTTTCGTACCTAACATGGTGAATCACACTCATAAAACATGTTTTTGGTAATGATGTCCTGTTTCTCAATATAGAGTGATATTTTTATGTTTTAGTGTTTCACTACCAATCAAAAACATTCATAAGACAAGTTTGTGGTTATGGCGTTTTATTTCCCCATATTGGCTACTTTGTATGTGTTTTGGCGTTTTGGTACCCAATAAACTGAAAAACGCTTAAAACACACGTTTTTGGTATAGTTGTTCTGTTTCTCCAGAAAGCATGTTTTGCATGCATGTTAGAGTTTTGGTATGTAAGAAGTTCAAAAGCACTGAAAAGACACGATTTTGATCAAATTGTTTACTTTTCACATATAGGGTGTTTTCCTTGCTTTTTATTTTTTCTGTGCCTAATTTGCTAAAAAAAAAAAAATATAGAAATGACACGTTTCTTTTAATGTCATTTCGCTACCCAATATAGGGTGGTTTTTGTATGCATTTTGCGTTTTGGCACCTAACACGCTTAAAACTCTCAAAAAAGACGTTTTTGACAAATTTGTTCTCTTTCTCGATAATGGGTGTTCTGTATGCGTTTTAACGGTTAGGTGCGAAAGAAGATAAAAAAAAACATTCAAACCACGTTTTTTGCTTTCTTTTCCCATATAGTGTGCTTTGCATGCAGTTTGACGTTTTCGTACTTAACAATATTAAAAACAGTCATAGAACAGGCTTTTAGTAATATTGTTTTGTTTCTTTATATAGGGCTCTTTTGCATGCATTTTTTTTTTTTTTTTTTTTGGTACTTAACATGGTGAAAAGACTTTTGGCAATGTTGTTCTACTCAAGGGTTATTATCGTTCTGATACCTAAGAACATCAAAAACACTAATAATACACGTTTGTGATTATATTATTTTCTTTCAATATATTGGGTACTTTAAATGTGTCTACGTTTTTTGGCACCTGACAAAAAAAAAATAAATTAAAACACTGGTTTTTAGAAATGTTGTTCTGTTTCTCTAAAAAGAGTGTCTGGCATGCGTTTTAGCATTTTGGTACGTAAGAATCTCAAAAACACTCAAAGGACACGTTTTGAATATATTGTTTTTGTTTTCCCATGTAGGGTTTTTTTTTCCATTTATTTTAGTATTTTGCTGCCTAATACGTCCAAAAACACGGAAATTAAATTTCCCTTGTAATGTCGTCTCGTTACCCCATATCGAGCTATTTACATGCATCTTTTGGGGGTATTTGGTAACTAGGGAGTCGAAAAATACAGAAAATACACGATTTTTGTAATTTTTTTTTTTTCATATAGGGTTCTTTATATGCATTTTGGTGTTTTGATTCTTAACATGGTAAAACCCACTAACATAAAATTTATCTGTAATTATGTTATTTTCCTCAATATAGAGTGATATACATGTATTTTAGCTTTTCAGTACCTTAGAAGCTTAAAACATTCATAAGAATAGTTTTGGTAAAAGCGTTTAGTTTCTCCATATTGGCTACTTTGCATTTTTTTTTTTTTTACACCATTACACCATTACACCATATCAAGTTATTTCCATGTATTTAAGCTTTTTAGTAACTAGGAAGCTTAGAAACACTGAAAATACACGATTTTGGTAATGTATTTTTTTCTCTTTTTTCTTTATGTAGGGTTCTTTGTATGCATTTTGGCGTCTCGATACCTAATATAGTGAAGCACTTAAACTAAAACTAAACGTTTTCTGTAATGTTCTTTTTCTTAATCTAGAGGGATATTCATGTGCTTTTGCGTTTCATTACCTAAGAACCTCAAAAATATTCGCAAGACAAGTTTTTGGTTATAGTGTTTTGTTTCTCCATATTTGGTACTTAGTACTATTGGTACTTAGTACTTTGGTAATAGTGTTTTGTTTCTCCATATTTGGTACTTAGTACTATTGGTACTTAGTACTTTGGTACTATTTAGGCGTTCTGGTACCTAATAAATAAAAAAAATACTCAAAAAAACTCATTTTGTAAAATTGTTATGTTCTCCGGAAAGGGAGTTTTGCATGTCTTTTAGAGTTTAGTACGTAAGCATCTGAAAAACATTCAAAAGCAATTATTTTGATAATGTTGTTTAGTTTTGCTATATAGGGTGTTTTCCATGATTTTTAGAGTTTTGTTGCCTAATATGCACAAAAACACGCAAATGGCAAGTTTCTGGTAATGTATTTTTCGTCACACCATATAGGGTAATCTATATGCATTTTGGCGTTTTGTTACGAAGTAAACTAAAATACACTCCAAAGCCACGTTTTTTGTAATGTTTTATTGTAATGTTTTATTTTCCTATGATGTTTGTTTTGCATGCGCTTTGGTGTTGGTACATTTTGGTGGTGGTGCACTTTGGTACTTTACACGTAATAAAAAAAGAAAAAAAAGAAAAAAAAAGACATAATACAGGCTTTTGATAATGTTCTTTTCTTTTCATTTTTTTTTTCTTTTTGCATGCATTTTGTCGTTTTCGTACCTATCATGGTGAAACACTCATAATACACGTTTTTTGGTAATGATTTTTTTTTTCCTTCAGTATAGAATAATATTCATGTATTTTAGCGTTCCAGTGCCTAAGAAGTTTCTTGTAATGTCGTTTCGTTACCCAATATTGGGTGCTTTGTGTGGATTTTGGCGTTTTGATACATAGAAAGCTAAAAAAAAAACACTCAAAATAGACATTTTTGATAAAGTTGTGTTTCTCCATAAAAGGTGCTTTTCACGCGTTTTAACGTTTTGGTACGAATGAAGCTGAAAAATACTCTATAGCCATGTTTTTGGTGACCTTCTTTTCTTTTCCCATAGAGTGTGCTTTGCATGTAGCTTGGCGTTTTGGTACCTAATAAGTTAAAGAAAACAGTCGTAAAACAGGTCATAATACAGGTTTTTGGTAATGTTCTTCAGTTTCTTCTTATAGAGTTCTTTGCATGTATTTTAGCGTTCTGATACGTGACATATTAAATAAAACTCATAATACCTGTTTTTGTTGTTTTGTTTCTCAATATAAGTAAAATTCACATCTTTTAGCGTTCTGGTAGCTGAGAACATCAGAAAAAAAAAAACACTCATAATATACGTTTCTGAAAATATCATTTCGTTTCCCTATTACATCAGAAACACTTTGCAAAATGCAGTGTTTGTGATGTATCAGAACGCTAAAACACATGAACAGTTCTTTATAACAAGAAAAAAAAACATTACCAAATACGTGTAGGGTGTTTTCCATGCTTTTTTGCATTTTGGTGATTAACACGTCCAAAAACACCGAAATGACACGTTTCCGGTACTACTGTCTTGTCCTCATATCGATTTATTTGCATTCATTTTGGAGTTTTGTTACCTAAAAAATTCAAAAACACTGGTAATACATGATTTCAGTAATGCCTGTTTCTATGGATCTTTTAATGCTTTTTTGGCGTTTTGATGCCTAACATGGTGAATCTTACTCACAATACGTGTTTTTGGTAATGATGTTCTATTTGTAAATATAAATTCATATTCATGTATTTTAACGTTCCAGTACCTAAAAACATCAAAAACATTCATATGACAATTCTGTTTTAATAGCGTTTAATTTACCCATTTTAGCTACTTTGCATGTGTTTTGGCGTTTTGGTACCTAATAAACTCAAAAACACTCAAAACATGATTTTTTGGTAATGTTGTGTTGCTCCAGAAAGGATATTTTCCATGCATTTTAGAGTTTTGTTACGTAAGATGTTCAAAAAGACTCAAAAGACACAATTTTGATAATGTTTAGTTTTCCTATATAGGGAGTTTTCCATGCTTTTAAGCATTTTGATCCTTAATGTGCTCAAAAACACTTAAATGATACCTTTCTAGTACCTAACAAACTGTCCTAACGTACCTAACCTTTCTAGTACCTTTCTACTACCTAACAAACTGAAAAACTCTTAAAACATTTTTTTTTTTAATGCTGTTCTGTTTCTCCGAAAAGGGTGTAAGGCATGTGTTTTAGATTTTTGGTACGCATAAATTTTAAAAATACTCAAAGAACGTTTTCGATTATGCTGATTCCATTTCTTATGTAAGATATTTTTATGTTTTTTTTTTCTTTTTTTGTTATCATTTGGTATTCAATACGTCCAAAAAACCCCGAAATGACACGTTTCTGGTAATGTCGTCTCGTTACCGCATGTCGAGATATTTACATGCATTTTGCCGGTTTGGTAAATAAGAAACTCGAAAATACATGATTTTCGTAATGTAGTTCTATTTCTTCATATAAGGTTCTTTGTATGCATTTTGATGTGTTGGTGCCTAAGATGGTGAAACTCTAATTATATATATATATATATATATATATATATATATATATATATATATATATATATATATATATATATATATATATATATATATATATATATATATATATATATATATATATATATATATATATATATATATATATATATATATTCTCACAGGTTTGTGAGAATACCGTTTAGTTTCCCTATATTGGATACTTTGCACGCATTTTTGCCTTTTGGTACCTAATAATCTCAAAAACACTCAAAATACACGATTTTGGTAATGTTGTGTTTCGCCAAAAAATGTGTTTTAAATGCATTTTAGAGTTATTGTACCTAAGATGTGCAAAAACACATAAAAGACATAAACATAAAGAGTTGAAATAGGGTGTTATCCATTCTTTTTAGTGTTTTCGTGTAATATGCAGAGTTAAGTTAGAGGTATTCAGCAAAGATAACTTTAGTTTGAGAGTGACTGTCATCGTAGCCAGAAGGCTAAGAACATCAAAAAGAAACATAATACACGTTTGTGGTTATATCTTTTCGTTTCCCTATATTGGTTACTTTGCATGTGTTTTGATGTTTTAGTATACAACAAACAGAAAAACATTTAAATCACACGTTTTTTTTTTTTTTTTTCGGGGGGGAGAGGAAATGTTCTGTTTCTCCAAAAACAGTGTCTTGCATGCATTTTGCAGTTTTGGTAAGCAAGAATCTAAAAAAATTAAAAAGCTTAAAGGACTCGTCATCGATTGTGTTGATTTGGTTTCCCATGCAGATGTTTTCCATGTTTTTTTTTTTTTTTAATCTTTTGAGACATAATACGTCAAAAAAAAACACCGAAATGACATGTTTCTGGTAATCTCACCAGACGCAAGGTAGGCAATGCCTGTCAGTGAAAAGTCCGATTCCGAGGCACGTTCTGCGTTTCTTGAGCAAAATCTGTAACACCAGTGGCTTGCTAGGCCTATCCTGGCTCTTCGGAACTGTTAATTAGTTCTTTCCTGCTGCTTATTGCCCCCAACTGGTTACAGGGAATCTCCTACTAGTCCCCGGGCAAGCCTGCAGGTTAGGGTAAGCCGCGACACTTCTTCAAAGTTACACAGTTCCTTGTTCATGTGGAGTAGGCCCATGAACCGTCGCGACATTTCTGGTAATGTCGTCTTGAATGATTTAGATGCATTTTGGCACTGAAAATACACGATTTTGGTTATGTAAATTTGTTTCCTGATATTGTGTTCTTTGTATGCATTTTGGCGTTTTGGTACCTAACATGGTGAAACACTAATAATACAACTTTTTTGCAATAAAGTTCTTTTTGTCATTATAAAATGATATTTGTGTTTTACAGTTTCAGTACCTAAGAACCTCAAAAACATTCATACGACAAATTTTTGATAATAGCGTTTAGTTTCCATATATTTGCTTCTTTGCATGTGTTCTGGCGTTTTGGTACCTCATAAACTCAAAAAATCCCAAAACAAAAGTCTTTGGTAATTTATGTTTCTCCAGAAAGTGTTTTATCCATGTATTTTAGAGTTTTGGCACGTAAGAAGCTATAAAAATACTGAAAAGACACGATTTAAGAAAATCAGTTAATTTTCACAAAAAGGATGTTTTCCATGTATAATATGCTCAAAAAAATAATATGCTCAAAAACACGGAAATGATGCTACTCCGGTAATGTTGTTTCCTTACCTCATGTATGGTCCTTTGCATGCATTTTGGGGTTTTGGTATCTAACAAGCACAAAATCACTCAAAATGGACAATTTTCATGAAATTGTTCTCTTTTCCATAAATTGTGTTTTGTACGCGTTTTAACATTTTGATATGAAAGAGAGATATGGCTACTCTGCATGTGTTTTGGCGTTTTGGTACCTAATAAATAAATAATAATAAATAAATAAATAAATAAAACACTAAAAACACGTTTTTTTTTTTTTCCACCAGAGAGGGGAGTTTTGCATGGATTTTAAAGTTTTAGTACTTAAGAAGCTTAAAAATATTGTATTTTTTTTCCATGTAGGGTATTTTCTATGCTTTTTAGCGTTTTAATGCTTAATGTGTTTAAGTACACGCAAATGACACGTTTAAGGTAACGTTTTTTTTTTTTTTTTCTTTACGCCATATATTTTTGTGTTTAGTACATAATAAACTTAAAAAGACTAAATATAGACATTTTTGATGAAGTTGATTTATTTCGCCATAAAGGGTGTTTTGCATGCGTTTTATTATTCTGGTACGAAAGAAACTGAAAAACAATTAAAGGAGACGTTTTTGGTAATGTGGTTTGCTTTTCCCATATAGTGTGTTTTGCATGCATGTGTTTTGGTATTTAAGAAATTAAAAAGATATTGTTGTGTTTCCTCAAATAGGGTGTTTTGTATAGATTTTGTCGTTTTGGTACCTAACATGGGAAATAACACTGATAATATATGTTTTTGGTAATTTTGTCGTATTTCTCAATATAGAGTACTATTCACGTGTTTTATCTTTCTGATATCTATGAACATGCTTATAATACATGTTTGAGATTATATAATTATTTTTCATATATCAGCTACTTTGCATGTGTTTAGGCGTTTTGGTACATAACAAACTGAAAGAAAAAAAACTCTTTAAACACATGTTTCTGGATATGTTGTTCTGTTTCTCCGGGAAGGGTGTGTGGCATGTGTTATACCGTTTTCGTACGTAAGAATCTTAAAAACACTCAAAGGACACGTTTTCGATTATGTTGTTTTGGTTTCCCATATATGATGTATTCATGATTTTTTACCATTTTGGTGCCTAATATGTCAAAAAAATCGAAATGACACGTTTCTGGTAATGTCGTCTCGTTACACCATATGGAGCTATTTGTATGGATTTTGGCGTTTTGCTAAAAAGCTGAAAAATTGAAAATACAAGATTCTGGTAAAGTAGTTCTGGTTCCCCATATAGGGTTCTTTGTATGTATTTTGGAATTTTGGTACCTAACATGGTGAAACACATTCATAATACACATTTTTTTTTCTTTATGATGTTCCTTTTCTCAATATTTGTCTTTTAGCTTTTCAGTAGCTACGAGGAAGAACCTGAAAAACATTTAAAAGAGAACTTTCTTGAAATTGTGTTTAGTTTCCCCATATTGACTACTTTGTATGTGTTTTGGCGTTTTGATATCTAATTAAATAAAAAAAAAAAATCAAATATTTTTTTTTCCTTTTTTTTTTTTTTTTTTACCAGAAAGGGTATTTTCCTTCCATTTTAGGATTTGGGTACGAAAGAAAGAGAAAAAAAACACTCAAAAGCTACGTTTTTCGTTATGTTATTTTCTATTCATATATAGTACTTAACATCGTGAAAAAGAATCATAATACTCGGTAATGTTTGTTCTATTTCTTAATATAGAGTACTATTCACGTGTTTTAGTGTTCTGATTTCTGAGAACCTCAAAACACACACAATACACGTTTGTGATTATACCATATTCCCTATATTGCCTTCTTTGCACGTTTTTTTTTTTTACCATTAAAACTAAAAAAAAAATAAATAAAAAACTTAAAACACACGTTTCTGGAAATATTCTGCTTCTCTAAAACGGGTGTTTTTCATGCATTTTAGCGTTTTGGTATACAAGAATCTAAAAAACACTGAAAGAACACGTTTTCGATAAAATTATTTTGTTTTCCCATTAATGTTGTTTTCCATTTTTTTTTTAGTTTTTTTTTTTTTTGTAAACTCGAAAAATACTCAAATTATACGTGTCTCATAATGTCTTATAATATGTTACCCCATATAGTGATTGTCAGGTATATTTTGGCGTTTTGGTACCTAAGAAGCTGAAAAACACTGATAAATCATGTTTGTGTAACGATGTTGTTTCTTCATATAACGTTCTTTGTATGCATCTATTCGTTTTGGGAAGTAACATGGTGAAATACACTCATAATATACGTTTTTTGTAATGATGTATTTTTTTTCTCAAAATAGAGTGATTTTCATGTGTTTTATCGTTTCAAACCTGAAAAATAATCATAAGACAAGTTTGTGATAATAGCGTTTAGTTTCCCTACATTGGCTACTTTACATGTGTTTTTGTGTTTTCGTACCTAATAATCTCAAAAACACTCAAAACACGTGTTTTTGGCTTTTACAGAAAGGGTGTTTTGCATGCATTTTAGAGTTTTGGCACGTGAGTAGCTCAAAAAAACACTCAAATGACACGACTTTGATAATGTTGCTTACTTTTCCCATATAGGGTGCTTTGCCTGCATTTTGCGCTTTGATACTTAACAATCTCAAAATTCTCAGAATAGACGCTTTTGATAAAGTTATTATGTTTCTCTATAAAAGATGTTCTGCATGCGTTTTAGGGTTTGTTACGAGAAAAGCTGAAAAACACCCAAAAGCCACGTTTTTATTAATGTTTTCTTTTCCCATATAGTGTGTTTTACATGCACTTTGGCGTTTTTTGTAGCTAACATGGTAAAAAAAAAAAAAGAATAATACACATTTTTGGTAATATTATTCTGTTTTTCAATGGCGTTCTGACACCTAACAACATCAAAAACACTCAAAATACACGTTTGTGATGATATCATTTCGTTTCACTATATTGGCTACTTTGAATTTGTTTCGGCGTTTTTGTTCCTAAAACACACACACAAAAAAAAGAAACACATTTTTGGAAATGATGTTCTTTTTTCTCCGAAAAGAGTGTATGGTATGTGCTTTAGCGTTTTTGGTACGTAAGAATCTGAAAAACGCTGAAATTACATGTTTTCACTTATGCTTTGTTTTATCCTGAAGGGTGTTTTCCATGCTTTTTTATCGTTTTGATGCCTAATACGCTCAAAATGATACGCTTTTGGTAATATCGTCTCGCTACCCCATATAGGGTTGTTTGAATACATTTTGGCGTTTAAGTACCTAAGAAGCTCAAAAACACTGAGAATACACGATTTTGGTAATACTGTTTTGTTTCTTCATATAGTGTTCCTTGTATGAATTTTTGCGTTTTGGTACCTAACATGGTTAATCACACTAACAATCATTTTGGTAATGATGTTCTGTTTCTCAATATAAATGACATTCATGTGTTTTAGCGTTTCAAAAACATTCTTAAGACAAGTTTGTGGTAATAGCGTTTCCCTGTATTGAGTACTTTCCATGTGTTTTGGCGCTTTGGTACCTAATAAACTGAAAAAAAACACTCAAACACACGTTATTTATAATATTGTTTTATCTATTTATTTATTTTCAGAAAGGGTATTTTCTATGCATTTTAGAATTTTCGTACGTAAGAAGTTTAAAAACAGTGAGAAACACATGATTTTGATAATATTTTTTTTTCCCATATCGTTTTCTTCTTTTCTTTTTTACAAGCTTTCTAGCGTTTTGGTGCCTAATACATTGAAAAACACGGAAAGGACACGTTTCTGGTAATCTCGTTTCGTTACCCCATATAGGATGCTATGCATGCATTTTGTCGTTTTGGTACGTAACAATCTCAAAAATTCTATAAATAGACGTTTTTGATAAAGTTCTGTTTCTCCATGATGGGTGGTTTCCATGAACTTTAGCGGTTTGGTACGAAAGAAGCTGAAAACAGTTAAAAGCCACGTTTTCGGTAATGAGGTTTTCTTTTCCTATAAAAAGTGTGCCTTGCATTACTTTGGCGTTTACGTACCTAAAAAAAAGTCATAATACACATTTTTTTTGTAATGTTGCTGTTTCTTCATATATGGTTCTTTGTATGTTATTGGCGCTTTGGTAGCTAACATGGTGAAAAGACTTATAATACTCGTTTTTAATAATGATGAACTGTTCTATTATATTGTGTTCTATCGTTGTACTATTCTGATATATTGTTGTACTATTTACGTGTTTTAGCGTTCTGATACCTACGAACATTAAAAACACTTATAATAAACGTTTGTAATTACATAGTTTCTTTCCCCTATATTGATTAGTTTTTTTTATTTGTTTAGGTGATTTGGTACCCATCAAACTGAAAAAAAAAGAAATTAAAACACTTTTTTTTGGGGGGAAATGTTGTTTTTCTGCAGAATGGGTGTGTGGCATGCGTCTTAGTAAACGTTTTGGTACGTAAGAATTTCAAGACACTGAAATGACGTTCTCGATTATATTTTGTTTTTTTCGATGAAAGGTGTTTTCTATGCTTATTTGCGCTTTGGTGCCTAATACGCTCAAAAACATCCAAATGATACGTTTCTGGTCATGTCTCGTCACCCTATACAGTATTGTTTACATGCATTTTGGTGTTTCGGTACATAAGAAGCTTAAAAACACTGATAACCAAATTTAGTTATGTTGTTCTGTTTCTTCATTTAGGGTTCTTTGTATGCACTTTGTCGTTTTGGTAGCTAACATGGTGATTCACACTCATAATACACGTTTTTAGTAATGATATTCTATTCCTCATTGTAGAGTGATATTCATATGTTTTAGCTTTTCATTATCTAAGAACCTCAAAAACATTAATAAGACAAATTTTTGGTTAGAGCGATTTGATTACGTACATTGGCTACATTCCATTTTTTTTTTTTTTTTTTTTGCGTTTTGGTACTTAATACACTCATAAACAATAAAAACGCATATTTTTGGTTGCTCTGTTTCTCCAGAAAGGGTGTTTTGCATGTACTTTAAAGTTTTGGTATGTAAGAAACTCAAAAACACTTAAAAGACGCGATTTTGATAATGTTGTTTAGTTTTCCCATATAGCGTGTTTTCCATGCTTTTTAGCGTTTTGGTGGCTGATATGCTCAAAAACACGTAAATAACAAGTTTATGGAAATGTCTCGTTACCTCATATATGCATTGTGACGTTTTGATACCTAAGAAGCTCCAAAACTCGCAAAATAAACGTTTTTGATAAAAATGTTTGTTTCTCAATAAAGTTTTTTTTTTTTTGTACATGTTTTAACGTTTTGGTACGAAAGCTGAAAAACACTAATAAGCCACGTTTTTCTTAATGTTATTTTCTTTCCCCAAATAGTATATTTTGTATACTTTTTGGTGTTCTGGTACCTAAAAACCTGAAAAAAACACTCATAATGTAGACTTTTGTTAAAGTTGTCCTGTTTCTTCATATAGGGTTATTTATTTGCACTTCTGCGTTTTGGTAACTAAGATAGTGAAAGACTCATATTACACATTTTTGGCAATGTTGTTCTGTTCCTTAATATAGAATACTATTCACGTGTTTTAGCGTTCTCATACCAAAAAAACATCAAAAGCACTCATAATATATGTTTTTGATTGTACCATTTCGTTTCCCTCTATTGACAACTTCGAATATGTTTATTCGTTTTGGTACTTAACAATCTGAAAAAATAAATAAATAAATAAAGCACATGCTTTCGTAAATATTCCTTTTCTCCAAAAAAATGTTGTCTGACATGAGTTTTAGTATTTTGGTACATAAGAATATTTTAAACATTCAAAGGACACGTTTTCGCTTATGTTGTTTTGGTTTCTGATGCATGGTATTTTCCAGGCTTTTTGAAGTTTTTGTGGCTAATACGTCTAAAAGTACCGAAATGGCACGTTTCTGCTAGTGTCGTCTCGTTACACAATATCGAGTTATTTTCATGCATTTTGGCGTTTTGGTAACTAAGAAACTCAAAAACACAAGAAAATACACAATTTTGGCAAAATGGTTCTGTTTTTTCCTATAGGGTTCTTTGTATACATTTTTGTATTTTAATACTTAAGATGGTGAAATATACTGATAATACACTTTTTTTGTATTTTTTTTTTTTTTTTAATATTGAAAAAATATTCATGTATTTTAGTGTTTTAGTACGTAAGATCCTTAAAGATGTTTATAAGACAAGTTTATGGAAGTAGCGTTTAGATTCCCCTTGTTGGCTTTTTTGAATATGTTTTGTCGTTTTAGTACCTAATAAACTCAAAAACACTATGAAACACGTTTTTTTTTTGGGGGGGGGATAATTTTGTTCTGCTTCTCCCAAAAAAAGTTGTTTTGCATCCGTTTTAAAGTTATGGTACAAATGATTCTGAAAAAAATGAATAATTAAATAAAAACACGTTTTTGTTAATGTTTAATTTTCCCACATAAGATGTTTTCATGCTTTTGGTATTTGCTTTTGGTTTTGTGTATTTGTGTCTAATATGCTCAAAAAACATGTAAATGACTCGTTTCTGTTAATGTCGTTTCTTTATCTCAAATAGATTGTTTTTTTTACATGCATTTTAACGTTTTGATATGTAAGAAGCTCAAAAACACTCAAATATAGACATTTTTGATAAGGTTGTTCTGTTTCTACATGTGTGATTTGCATGTTTTTCAGCGTTTTTTTTTTTTTTTTCAGCGAAAGAAGCTGAAAAACATTCATAATATAAGTTTTTGGTAATGTTTTCCATTCCCATATCAGATGATTTCCATGCTTTTTACCGCTTTGGTACCTACCACGCTTCAAAAAAATTACTCAAAAGACACATTTCTGGTAATACCGTTTCGTTTTTTTTTTTTTTTTTTGATAGAGGTGAATTTGCATGCACTTAGGCGTTTTGGTATCTAACAATGTGAAAACGCTCATAATACACGTTTTTTAGTAAAGTTTTGTTTCTCCATGGAAAGTGCTTTTCATGCATTTTAGCATTTTGATATATACAAAGCTCAAAAACACTCATAATACACGTTTATCGTGATGTCTTTTCATTTCTCCATATTGGGTACTTTCCATGCATTTTGGAGTTTTCTGCCTAATAAACTCAAAAGCACTCGAAATACTTATTTTTGGTAATGTTATTCTGTTTCTCCATAAACGGTGTTTTGCAGGCATTTTTGTGTTTTTGGCACATCGCTCAAAAACGTAAATCGCTCAAAAACACTAAAAAGGAACGTTTTTGTCAATGTTGTTTTGTTTTTTCATATACAGAGATTTCCATGCTATTTAGCGTTCTGGTGCCTAACACGCTCATGAACAATCAAAAGACAGGTTTATTGGGAAATCTCACTTCCTTTCCCCATACAGGATGCTTTAGATGCATTTTTAGCGTTTTGTTACATAACTGAAATACACACATAATACACGTTTTTTTTTTTTTTGGTAATTTAATTATGTTTCCATTACAGAATACTATTCATGAGTTTTAGTTTTCTTTTTTTTTTTTTTTTGTGGGGGGGTACCTAAGAAACTCAAAAACACCCATAATACATGTTTCTCGTAATGTTTTTTTTTTTTTTCGTTTCCCCATATAGTGTATTCCATGGATTTTAGCGTTTTTGAACGCAACAAAATCAAAATCACTCAAAATACTTGTTTTTGGTAATATTATTCTATATCCATAAAGGGTGTTTTGCATGCGTTCTAGCGTTTTGGTACGTAAATAACTGAAAAAAAAAACATTCAAATGATAAGTTTCTTGTAATATCGTCTAGTTTCACTTCATAAGGGGCTTTTTCATTCATTTTGGCGTTTTGGTAGCTAAGAATGTGAAAACAATAAAAAAAATGTTTTTGGTAATGCTTTGGTATGGTTCTCCATAATGATTATTATTTATTCATTTTAGCGTTTTATTTCCGAAGAAGTATAAAAACAGTCATAAAACTTATTTCTCCTAAAGTGTTTTTCGTTTCCCCATATAAAGTAATTTACCTGCATTTTGGCGTTTTTGTGTTTCATCGTTTTGGTACGTATAAAGTTTTAAAAACACTAAAAAACACACGTTTTTCGTAGTGTTGTTTGTATTCTAACAGATAAAAACACTCAAAAACACTTATAATACACGTCTGTGGTAATATGTTTTTTTTCTCCCATATAGGATATATTACATGTATTTTGGCGCTTTTGTACGTAACAAGCTGAAAAACACTCAAAATATCTGTTTTGGATAATGTTATTATGTTTTTCCACAAAAGGGTATTGCACATGACTTTGGTACGTAAAAAATTTCAAAACAATCAAAAAACACCAGTTTTGTAATTTTTTTTTGTATTCCATTTTAGGGTGATTGCCATGTCTTTTAGCGTTATGGTGCTGCCACGTTAAACAACAACAAAAAAAAAAAAACAATCAAAATACACGTTTCTAGTAAATTCGTGTCCTCTAGGGTTTCCTGTTTTTGGGATTTTATAGCATCCCGGGATTCCGGGAAAAATCAAGACATTTCCCGGGATCCCGGGATTTCCCGTAGCAGATAATGTTTGCTAATACTCCTTCTCTATCGTAATTCGTAAATGAACCTCAGTAGTATTTTTTTTATTTTTTTTTTTACAGTAACAGGAGCGACTCAAGGGCACAACAAAAGACAGAAAAAATACGCTGTTACTTACCCTGTGAAAGTGTGAAATAAGTATTTTTAAATGACATAGAGTTTCCTAATACGTATAGAATATGAATTTTTGCATATTACCATATCCATATAGAAGCTTGGCCAGTAGCACTGGCCACCTCCACTGACCCCCATCAAGCCATCTTGCTCCACAAGACTGTAAACTACACAGAAAATGAAACTATGGAATAACTTTTGCATATATTCAATAACATATGTAAAATAATTTGAACACCATATTCCACAAAACCTAAAAAGTGAATAAATAAATAAATAAATAAATAAATAAATAAATAAATGAAAATACTGAAAGTTCCGAAATGCCCTGAAATTAAAGAAGAGTAGATATTATCTGGTATTTTCCCAGTGTATTTGAATAAAGCTGAAGAAAATAAAAATTCCGTAATGCACATACAAAATCATAAAAAGAATATTTGGAATTTAGGAATTTAGGAGGGAAGTGGGACTTTAAACACCCAATGCTAGAGTATGGAATGGCATGTAGATTAAAAAAAAAAAAAAAAAAAAATCACAGCTGCAAATGCAGTCATACACCCTAAGAATTATTTTTGAAATAACTCTTCAAAAAGCACAAACAGTCAATACTACGATCACTGAGCTTTGATCTTAGTTTGGTAATAAAAAGGCTAGCTGCTGAAAAAGCCCTTTCAGATTCAACTGACGTTGGTGGTACAGAGTTGAGAGCCTGGAACAATTTTTCTAAATTCTGTGTTCTGTCCCCAGTTGCCTCAAATACACTGAATTCCTTCCCAATATAGTTACATTCACTTCTCTTTTTTGTACTTTGTGTCTGAATCTGATCTATGGCTGCCTGGAGTCTATCAGTGAGTGAGCTTTGTTGATTTACAGATGTTTCCACATTATCACTAGTTGTAGCTTCTTCATCACTTACTTGAAACAGTCTTCCTAACAGCTGTTTAGCTGACTCCACGATGGCAGACTTACGGGGTAAAGCTAATGGTAATCTTTCCTCACAGCTGTTATAAGCCTTACCACAATGCAGGTATTTCATAAGGCCTACGAGAACCGCACTCCTCCTTTCATTTATTCTGCTATAGAGAGAATTTTGCAGCTTCATTGAAAATGATGACTTTTGTTCATTCAATTCTTTCAACATGAATGAAAACACACCTTCAGCACTAAGAATAGTTGTACCTCTGCATCCCATCCTCTCTGCCCCTAGTTTCACTGGTTGCAGTGCTGTTACTAAGTCATTCAGCACTTTTAATTCCCCATTTGTGATGTTCATTTCCATATTACAGTCAATCATAGCTTTAGCAACGGAGTTTTTTACTTTGAGAAATCGCTCTAGCATGTCTAGCAAGCTGTTCCACCTTGTCTTTGAGTCGAGTTTTAGCATCAGTTCTTTGCCATATTCACTAACAACATACATCTGCAGCTTCTCATTTCTTGTGGGTGATTTTCTAAAAATCTTTACAATTTTCCTGACTTTGTTGATGGTGACAGACAAATCTATGTTCCCTACTTCATCATCTTCCAGATCCTCTAATCTAATATTTTCCAAATCCTCATCTGATACCACCTCTATCATACTACTCAACTCTTCTTCCTCTGGCACAGCTTCCACATCATCAGCTTCCTCTTCTTGGAGATGGGTAACATTTCTCCTTTCCAAACTAACTAAGTTACCATCTGTTTTCTTGTAAAGAACATCACAAACAGTAAGATGTATTCCATGAGCATAACACATGTGATGACAGGTCTTAATCAGTTTGCCAAATTTAACCATGACGCTGGCTCCATCAGTTACACATGCAACTACATCTCTTTCCAAGTTTACCTGAAACTCGGCTAACTTATTCTCAACTACCTCAACTGCAGTCTCTGCTGGTAGTGAACCTGTAATTCTAGCCATTCCTAGATTCCAAAAGGTATCACTAGTATGTAAATTTATGTTCATGTATCTCTTGTTTTTTAGTGAAGTATACTCATCAAGAGATAATCCAAACCTAACCCCAACATTCTTCCTTTTGTTAATATCAAATATCACCCTTTCTTTTGCAACATTGTACTGCTTATGTACAAGATCCATAACAAGAGTTGGACTTTGAGGCAATTTGTATCCCCTTGCAAGCATTGATGTCTTTATGAACTCACTCTTGGCAATGGCATTTATGGAAAATCCATCTACTGCAGCTAGCTTCCCAACGATTTCTTCCTTCGTCTCCTCCTTTTTCAAAAAATCAGTCATTTTCTGTTGCACAGAATTCCTCTTCACCTCACTCGTATCTTTATCATGAGACCTGTCTGAAGGACGTTTGAGATTTTCTGTTTTTTCAATTGAATGTTTGCTCTTGAGATGACGGATCATACCACTGGTAGACCATCCTCTGCACTTTATAACTGCATGACACTTTATACATCGTGACGATTCTTCACATTTAAGTTTTTCAAAATATTTCCATGCATAAGACTCAGTACTGGTTGTTGCTTCTGCCTCGTCTGCCATTTTAATGGTTATGTAGAGTCAGATAATTCAGTAAATCACCTGAAAAAAAAAAAAAAATCATTCTCTATATTCCCTATAAGGATGTTGTTGTCACAATAAATCATATCCATGTGAGAGACCCCGTATTTGTATTCTGTAACACGAAAATTCAATAACGAACTCACATTCAGAGACACAGTTATGAGGAACAGACGACTTATTTTCTAGTTTTTACACTGTATTATTTCAGGCTCACCCCACCGAAGTAGAATTATGGTAAGGACAAAGGAATGAGGATGTTAGCAATTAGCATGAAGCAGGCCACAGGAAATAATTTCACATTACACAATTAACACACGTTACACACCTTCACGCAGGGATAGAATAGAACAGACTAACCTGACTCAGCGCCAGAAGCCCACCAAAGCAAAGAAGTGTACGAGAACGGTACGTGTCGTCGCTCGTCAGCTGATTCAGCTCATCGCTGTCTCGCTTCCAGCCCAGGCATCTCTCTCTCTCTCTCTCTCTCTCTCTCTCTCTCTCTCTCTCTCTCTCTCTCTCTCTCTCTCTCTCTCTCTCTCTCTCTCTCTCTCTCTCATACATTTTCGTATTTTTTAGCTGACATAAGAAAAAATAATAAAAAGAAGTTTCCCGGGATTTCCCGGGATTTCACATATTTCCCGGGAAGGAAAAAGAGCCCATTTATGGCCGGGATCCCGGGATCCCGGGATCTCGGGATCCCGGGAAGGAAACCCTACTAGTGTACTCTCTATGCATTTTGTAATAAGACCAAAAACACTCAAAATACATGTTTTTGGTATATTTATTCTGTTTCTCCATGAAGAGTTTTTTTGCATTCCTTTCATCGTTTTGGTACGAAGATCAAAAACACTAAAAAAAAGAGACGTTTTCGGTAACATTGTTTTATTTACCCAAATACGATGCTTTCCCTGATTTTTTTTTTTTTAGCGTTTCCTTTCCCCATATAGGGTGCTTTGTATGCATTTTGGAATTATGGCACCTAACAATGTGGAATACACTCAAAAAATACGTTTTTGGGGTTGGGTTTCTTTTACTAAATATAGAGGATTATTCGCGCGATTTACCTTTTTGGTACATAAGAAACTCAAAAAACGCTTATAAAACGTTTCTCGTAATGTCTTTTACTTTCCCGATATCGATTACTTTGCATGTATTTTGGCGCTTTTATAAGTAGCAAGCTGAAAAACACTAAAAATTCTTGTTTTTATAAGGTTTTTCTCTTTTCCCATAAAGGTTGTTTTACATGCGTTTTAGCGTTTTTGGTACGTAAACAGCTCAAATATATTGGAAAGAGACCTTTTTAGTAATGTTTTTTTGTTTTCCCGTATAGGGTGTTTTCCATGTTTTTTTTTTGTTTTTTTTTGTCCCTAACACGCTCATAAACACTAAAAAAGACACGTTTCTGGAAATGTCGTTTCTTTTTCCACATAGAGGGCTTTGCATGCAGTTCGGCTGTATGGCACATAAATATGAGAAATACATTCAAAATACTCGTTTTTGATAATGTTTTCTTTTTTTTTTTTTTTTTGTTTTACCATGTAGAGTACTCTTCATGCGTTTCAGTGTCTTGGTATCCTAAGATGCTCAAAATCACTCATAATACACAATTCTCGTAATAACTTTTCGTTTCTGCATATAAGGTACTTTGCCTACATTGTGACGTTTTTGTACGTAACAAGTAAAAAACAAAACACTCAAAATATTTGTTTTCGGTAGTTTTTCTCTTTTCCATACATTGCATACGTTTTACAGTTTTGTTGCGTAAGTAGCTCAAAATAGAGGTTTTTGGTATGTTGTTTTGTTTTCCCATACTGGGTACTTACCATACATTTTTTGTATTTTGGTGCATGCTCATAAACACTCAAAAGACACGTTTCTGGAAATGTCGCTTTTTTCCCCATATACCATGCTTCGCATGCAATTTAGTGTTTTGGTTTTGGTGTGCCAAATAATGTAAAATACTCTCAAAATACCTATTTTTGGTAATTTTGTTGTTTCTTTATAGAGTGCTGTCCATGCATTTTAGCGTTTTTGTTCCTAAGATGGTCAAAAACACTCATAATACATGTCTCACGTGATGTCCTTTCTTTTTTCCATATAAGGTATTTTACATGCATTTTGGCGCTTTTGTACGTAACAAGTTAAAAACTCTGAAAATACTTCCTTTTGTTAATGTTATTCTGTTTATCCAGAAAGATTGTTTTCCATTTGTTTTAGCGTTTTAATACGTAAGAAGCTAAAAAAAAAAACCATAATAGACGCGTTTTTTGGTAATGTTGTTCTCTATTTCCATATAGGGTGCTTTCCATTCTTTTTATTTTGTTAGTTTTTTTTTTTTTTTTGGTGCCTAACAAGCACAAAAACACTCGATACGTTTTTTTTTTTTTTATGCCGTGTCGTTTCCCCATATAAAGAGCTTTCCATGTGTTTTGGTGTTATGTTACCTATCATTGTGAAAAACACTCAATTTACACGGTTTTGGTAATGTTCTTTTTCCCCATATAAAACCTTATTCATGCGTTTTCGCGTTTTGGTACCTCAGAAGCTCAAAAAACACTCATAATACACGTTTCCCGTCATGTTTTTCGTTTCCCCATATAGTGTACTCTCCAGTCATTTTGGCGTTTTCCTATGTAGCAAGCTTAAATTCATTCAAAGTACTTGTTTTTTTTTTTTTTATAATCTTATTATGTTACTCTATAAAGGATGTTTTGCATGCATTTTTCCTTTTTTTTTTTTTACGTAAGTACAAAAACATTTAAGAGATGTTTTTGGAAGTGTTGTTTTGTTTTCCCATCCTTTCCATGCTTTTTAGCGTTTATGGTGCCTAACACGCTCATTAACACTAAAAATAAACGTTTGTTTTAAATCTCTTTTCTTTACCCAATACAAAGTGCTTTGCATGCATTTTTTGCCTTTTGCTACCTTTTAACGTGACAAAAAAAAAAAAAAACTCAAAATACACGTTTTTCGTAATGTTGTTCTTTTCTCGATATAGAGTGTTATTCATGCGTCTTAGTATTTTGATACCAAAGCTAAAAAAAACTCTCTTTATACACGTTTCTCGTAATGTCATTTCCCCATATAGAGTATTATACATGCATTTTGGCATTTTCTCCGTAAGATGTTCAAAACACACAAAATACAAATTTTTGATAAAGTTATACTGTTTCTCCATGAATTATATTTTACATGCGTTTTAGCGTTTTCAGAGATAAATAGCTCACTTAAAATACACGTTTATGGTAATGCTGTTTTCTTTTCCGATATAGTGTGTCTTCGATGGTTTTTAGCGTTTTCCTGTCAAAACACTCTTATAAACACTAAAAGACACGTTTCTGGAAATGTCTTTTTTTTCTCTCTTTCTCTCCTTATAGAAAGCTTTGCATGCATTTTCGCGTTATGGCACTTAAAAATATAAAAAAAAAAGCCTTTTTTTTTGTAATGTTGTTCTTTCTCTCAATATAGAGTGCTATTCATGCGTTTTAACGTTTTGGTAGCCTGGACGTTCAAAACGTCTATATTACATATTTCTTGTAATATCTTTTCGTTTTCCCATATAGGGTACTTTGCATGGATTTTGGCGTTTTTCTACTTAAGCCTAAAAAAGACTCAAAATACTATTTTTTTGGTAATGTTAGTCTGTTTTTACATAAAGAGTGTTTTGTATGACTTTTAGCGATTTCATACGTAGTTATGTTGAAAACACTTAAAGGACATGTTTTTTTGTAATGTTCTGTATTCCCATGTAGGGTTATTTATGCGTGTTTTTTTTTTTTTTTTTTTTTTTTTTTTTTTTTTTAGCACTTTCGTGCCAACCACGCCCGAAAATATTCAGAGGCAAGTTTTTGGTAATGTTGTTTTGTTGGGTGCTTTGCATGCATTTTGGCGTTTTGGTACCTGATAATGTGAAAAACAAAATACACGGTTTGGTAATGTTCTGTTTCTCGATATAGTGATATTTAAGCGTTTTAGTATTTTGGTACCTAAAAAGCTTAAAAACTCTCATAATAAATGTTTCTCGTAATGTATCCGTTTCTCCATTTTGCCATTTTTCTACGTAACAAGCTCAAAAACACTCAAAATACCTATTTTTAGCATGTTATTCTGTATCCATAAACGTTGTTTTGAGACGTTTTGGTAATGTTACTTTCTTTTCCATGCTTTTTAACATTTTGGTGCCTAACACGCTCATAAACATTCAACAGACACATTTTTTTTTTTTTTGTTTTGTTGTAATCTCGTTTCCTTTTCCCATATAGGGTGGTTGGCATGCATTTTGGCATTTTGGTACTTAATAACGTGATATACACTCAAAATACACGTTTTTGATAAAGTTAAGTTTTTTTTTTTTCATATAGAGTGCTATTCATGCGTTTTAACGTTTTGGTACCTAAGAAACTCAAAAACAGTTATAATACAGGTTTTCTATAATGTTCTTTCGATCCCTTTATATAGATTACTTTCCATGCATTTTGGAGTTTTTGTACGTAACAACCCCCCAAAAAAATTAAAAAACGTTTTTTTTTTGGGGGGGGGGATAAAGTTATTGTGTTTTTCCTATAAGGGTGTTTTGCTTGCATTTTTTTTTGTGTGTGTGTGTTTCAGTACGTAAGTAGCTCAAAATCATTCAAAAGAGTTTTTTTTTTTTTTTTGTAATGTTGTTTACTTTTTCATATAGGGTGCTTTCCATGCTTTTTAGGGTTTGGTGCCTAACATGCTCATAAACATTCAAGAGATATATTTCTGGAAATATAATTTCCTTTCCTCATATATGATGCATTGTATGCATATTGGCATTATGGCACCTAATAATGTGAAATAAAATCAAAATTTACGTTTTTGCTAATGTTCTTTTTTTCATATAGAATGCTAGTCATGCGTTTTAGTTAGTGTTTTGGCACCTAAGAAGCTCAAAAACACTCATAATTCACGTCCTTGGTAATGTTCTTTCGTGTCCCCATATAGGATTTTTGCGTGCATTTTGGTGTTTTTGTAAGCTCAAAATCACTCACGAAACATGTTTTTCGTAATATTGTTTTGTATTCACATATAGATTGATCTGCACGCTTTTTTTTTCTTTTTTTTTTTTTACAGCGTTTTGATGCCTAACACGCTCATATACTCTCAAAAGACACGTTTCTGGATATGTTGAATCTCTTTTCCATATAGTGGGCTTTGCATGCATTTTGGCGTTTTAGTACGTAATAACTTGAAATGCTGTCAAATTATATGTTTTGGGTAATATTGTTCTGTTCCTCCATGTAAAATGCTGTTCATCCGTTTAAGCGTTTTCTTACCTAAGAATCTCAAAAACAATCAAAATACACGTCACTCGTAATGTCTTTTCATTTTCTCATATAGGGATTTTTCCATGTACCATGGCGTTTTTCTACGTGACAAGGTCAAAACCACACAACATACTTGTTTTTTTGGTAATATTATTCTGTTTTTTTTTTCAATAACAGGTGTTTCGCATCCATTTTTTTGTGTTTATGTACGTAAATTGCTTTAAAATACTCAAAAGACACGGTTTTTTTTTTCATATTGAGTGTTTTAGATGCTTTTTTAGTGTTTTGGTGCCAAACACACATAAACATTCTATAGACACTTTTCTGGAAATGTCGTTTTCTTTCCCCATATAGGGTGCTTTACATGCATTTTAGCATTATTGGCACCTAACAATATGAATTCACGTATTTTAGCGTTTTGGTACCTAAGAAAGTCAAAAACACTGACAATACGCGTTTCTGGTAATGTCCTTTTGCCTTCCAAATAAAAGATATTTTGCTTGCATATTTGCGTTTTCCTACGTAACAAGCTCAAAACCACCCAAAATAATTGTTTTTGTTAATGTTATTTTGTTTCTCCTTAAAGTATGTTTTGTATGCGTGTTAGCTTTTTGGTCCCTAAGAAGTTGAAAACTCTCACAATGCACGTTTCTCGTAGTCTTTTCTCGTAGTTTTTGTTTTCCTATATAGAGTGGTTTTCATGCTTTTTTTTATTGTTTTGATGAATGGCATGTTCATAAAAAACTAAAAAGTCTTTTCCTTTCTCCAGATTGGGTGCTTTGCATGCATTTTGGCATTTTTGGACCTAACAATGTTAAATACTTTCAAAATACACATTTTTTTTTTATAATGTTGTTCTCTTCTTCCATATAGAGTGCTATTCATGCATTTTTAGCATTTGGTACCTTAGAAAGTCAAGGACACTCATAACACATTTTTCCTAATGTCTTTCCCTTTTCCCATATCAGGTAATTTGCATGACTTTTTGCGTTTTTATACGTAACAAGCTCAAAAACAATTAAAATATTTGCTTTTGGTAATGTTATTCTCTTTTTCCATAAAGGGTATTTTGCATGCGTTTTAGCGTTTTATTACATAAGCGACTGAAAACACAGAAAATAGACTTTTTGGTATGTTATTTCATTTTTCCATATAGGGTGCTTTCCGTGCTTTTTAGCTTTTTGGTTAGTTAGGTTAGACACGTTTCCCAAACCCACGACCCAAAAGACACGTTTCCTTTCCCCATATAGGGGATTTTCCATACATTTTTGTGTTATGTATTATAAGTGTTTTTGAACACTAAAACGCTCATAATACACGTCTCCAATACCTAAGAACCTCTAAACATCCATAAGGCAACTTTGTGGCATTCCAAATGATACGTTTCTGGTCATGTCTCGTCACCATATACAGGACTGTTTACATGTATTTTGGTGTTTTGGTACATAAAAAGCTTAAAAACACTGATAACCAAATTTAGTTATGTTGTTCTGTGTCTCCATATAGGGTTTTTTGTATGCACTTTGGCCTTTTGGTAGCTAACTTGGTGATTCACTCACATAATACACGTTTTTGGTAATGATGTTCTATTCGTCAATGTTGAATTATATTCATATGTTTTACCTTTTCCTTATCTAAGAACCTCAAAAACATTAATAGGACAAATTTTTGGTAATATCCCTTAGGTTCCGTATATTGGCTACTTTGCATTTTTTTTGTTGTTGTTTTTTGTTTTTGCATTTTGATACCCAATACACTCAAAACAATAAAAACGCATGTTCTTTTGGTAATGTTGCTCTTTTTCTCCAGAAAGGGTGTTTTGCATGTATTTTAAAGTTTTGGTATGTAAGAAACTCAAAAACACTTAAAAGACGCGATTTTGATAATGTTTAGTTTTGCCATATAGCGTGTTTTCCATGCTTTTTAGCGTTTTGGTTGCTGATATGCTCAAAAACACGTAAATAACATGTATATGGAAATATCGTCTCGTTACCTTATATAGGATGCTTTATATGCATTGTGAGGCTTTGGTACCTAAGAAGCTCCAAAACTCGCTAAATAAACGTTTTTTTTTTTTTTTTTGACACGTGTTTTAACGTTTTGGTACAAAAGAAGCTGAAAAACACTAATAAGCCACGTTTTTCTTAATGTTTTCTTTTCCCAAGTATTATATTTTGTATACATTTTGGTGTTCTGGTACCCAAAAACCTGAAAAACACTCATAATGTAAGTTTTTTGTTAAAGTTGTCCTGTTTCTTCATATAGGATTATTTATTTGCATTTCGGCTTTTTGGTACCTAAGATAGTAAAAAAAGACTCATAATACACATTTTTGATAATGTTGTTCTGTTCCTTAATATAGAATACTATTCACGTGTTTTAGCGTTCTCATACTTAAAAACATCAAGAGCACTCATAATATATGTTTTTGATTGCACCATTTCGTTTCTTCTATTAGCAACTTTCAATATGTTTATTTGTATTGGTACCTAACAATCTGAGAAAAAAAAGAAAAAAATACATAAAACACACGCTTTCGTAAATATTCCTTTTCTCCAAAAAAATGTTGTCTGACATGAGTTTTAGTATTTTGGTACATAAGAATATTTTAAACACTCAAAGGATACGTTTTCGCTACGTTGTTTTGGTTTCTCATGCATGGCGTTTTCCAGGCTTTTTGTGGCTAATACGTCCAAAAACACCGAAATGGCACGTTTCTGCTTGTGTCGTCTCGTTACACAATATCGAGTTATTTTCATGCATTTTGGCGTTTTGGTAACTAAGAAGCTCAAAAACACAAGAAAATACACAATTTTGGTAAAGTAGTTATGTTTCTTCCTATAGGTTCTTTGTATCCATTTTTGCATATTAATATTAATTAATGGTGAAACATACTGATAATACACTTTTTTTTTCTCAATACTGAAAAATAATTATGTGTTTTAGCGTTTCAGTACGTAAGATCCTTAAAGACGTTTATAAGACAAGTTTGTGGAAGTAGCGTTTAGATTCCCCATGTTGGCTTCTTTGGATATATTTTGTCGTTTTAGTAACTAATAAAATCAAAAACACTATAAAACACACGTTTTTTGGTAATTTTGTTCTGTTTCTCCAAAAAAAGGTGTTTGGCATCCGTTTTAAAGTTATGGGACGTATTAAGCTGAAAAAAAAACCTAAAGACACGTTTTTATTAATGTTTAATTTTCCCATATAAGGTGTTTTCATGCTTTTTAGCTTATTGGTGCCTAATATGCTAAAAAACACGCAAATGTCTCGTTTCTGGTAATGTCGTTTCCTTATCCCAAATAGATTGCTCTACATGCATTTTAAGGTTTTGATATGTAAAAAGCTCAAAAACACTCAATATAGACGTTTTTTCATAAGGTTGCTCTGTTTCTACATAAAGTGTGATTTGCATGTTTTTCAGCGTTTTGGTACGAAAGAAGCTGAAAAACACTCATAATATACGTTTTTGGTAATTTTTGGTAATTGGGTGATTTCCATGCTTTTTTACCGCTTTGGTACCTTCAAAACACTCAAAAGACACATTTCTGGTAATATAGTTTCGTTTTTTGATAGAGGAGGATTTGCATGCATTTTGGCGTTTTGGTATCTAACAATGTGAAAACACTCATAATACACGTTTTTTTTTTGGTAACGTTTTACTTCTCCATATAGAGTGCTTTTCATTGCGTTTTAGCATTTTGATATACATACATATATATATATATATATATATATATATATATATATATATATATATATATATATATATATATATATATATATATATATATATATATATATATATATATATATATATATATATATATATATATATATATATATATATATATATATATATATATATATATATATATATATATATATATATATATATATATATATATATATATATATATATATATATATATATATATATATATATATATATATATATATATATATATATATATATATATATATAAAGCTCAAAAACACTCATAATACACGTTTCTTTTCATGTCTTTTCATTTCCCCATATACTTTCCATGCATTTTCGAGTTTTCTACATAATAAGCTCAAAAGCATTTGAAATACTTGTTTTTGGTAATGTTATTCTGTTTCCCCATAAAGGGTGTTTTGCAGGTGTTTTTGTGTTTTTGGCACATCGCTCAAAAACGTAAATCACTCAAAAACACTAAAAAGGGACGTTTTTGTTAATGTTTTGTTTTCTCATAAATGGAGCTTTCCATGCTATTTCGCGTTCTGGTGCCTAACATGCTCATGAACAATGACAAGACAGGTTTTTTTGGGAAGTCTCATTTCCTTTCCCCATACAGGATGCTTTGGATGCATTTTTAGCGTTTTGTTACCTAACTGAAATACACTCAAAATACACGTTTTTGGGTAATTTAATTATATTTTCCATATAGAGTACTATTCATGCGTTTTATTTTTTTAGTACCTAAGAAACTCAAAAACACTCATAATACACGTTTCTCGTAATGTTATTTCGTTTCCCCATATAGTGTATTCCATGGATTTTGGCGTTTTTGAACGCAACAAGATCAAAAACACTCGAAATACTTGTTGTTGGTAATATTATTCTATATCCATAAAGGGTATTTTGCATGCGTTCCAGCGTTTTGGTGCGTAAATAACTGAAAAAAAAACATTCAAACAATACGTTTCTTGTAATATCGTCTCGTTTCCCTTCATAAGGAGCTTTTCATCCATTTTCGCGTTTGGTAGCTATGAATGTGAAAACAATAAAAAAAAAAAAGTTTTTGGTAATGGTATGGTTCTCCATAATAAGTATTATTTATGCGTTTTAGCGTTTTGTTTCCGAAGAAGTTTAAAAACAGCCATATTACCTGTTTCTCGTAAAGAGTTTTCGTTTCTCCATATAGAGTACTTTGCCTGCATTTTGGCGTTTTTGTATGTGTTTCATCGTTTTGGTACGTATAAAGTTTAAAAAACTAAAAACACGTTTTTCGTAATGTTGTTTTGTATTCTAACATAGAAAAAAATTCAAAAGACACGTTTCTGGTAATGTCGTTTCGTTTCTTCATATAGGAGGCTCTTCATGCATTTTGCCATTGTAGTACTTGAGAATGTGAAAAAAAACACTCAAAATACACGTTTATTAAAACGTATTATGAAAATACTCATAATACAAGTTTCTCATAATGTCTTTTCATTTCCCCATGTAGGGTACTTTGTATTTTGGCATTTGTATATGTACTCGTAACAAGCTCAAAAACACTCAAATACTTGTTTTTTGGTAATGTTATTGTGTTTCTTCATTAAGGGTGTTTTGGATCGGTTTTACCGTTTTGGTACGTAGGTAGCTCATAAACACTGAAAAAAAAAAACATTTTTTAATATTTCATTGTTATCCCATATATGGTGCTCTCCTTGCTTTTTATCGTTTTCGTGACTAGCACGCTCATAAACACTCAATAGACACATTACTTCAGATCTCTTTTCCTTTCCCCATATAGGGTGCTTTCCATGCATTGATGTGTTTTGTTACATAACAATGTGAAATACACTCAAAATACATGTTTTTGGTATTGTTGTTCTGTTCCTCATAATAGAGTACTATTCATGCCTTTTTATGTTTTGGTACATGAAAAGCTTAAAAGAAACTCATAATACACGTTTCTCGTAATGTCTTTCTTCAACATGCTTACTTTGTATACATTTTGTCTTTTTTGTACGTAACTAACTCTAAAACACTGAAAATACTTCTTTATGATACTTATTCTTTTTCTCCATAAAGTGTGTTTTGCATGTGTTTTAGCGTTTGGTATGTAAATAGCTGAAAAACTCTGAAAAAGAGACTTTTTTTTCATATAGGGTGCTTTCTATGCCTTTTCAGCTTTTTGGTGCAGAGCACGCTCATAAACGTTCAAAAGACACGTTTCTGGAAATTTTATTTCCTTATCCCATGCATTTTGGTGTTTACGCACCTAACACTGAGATACACTCAAAATACACATTTTTTAGGTAAAGTTGTCCTGTTTCTCCATATATATTGATATTTATGCCTTTTAGTTTCATGGTACCTAAGAATGTCAAAAACACTTATAATACACATCTCTGGTAATGTCGTTTTTTTTTTCCCATATAGGATACATTGCATGTATTTTGGCGCTTTTGTATGTAACAAGCTCAAAAACACTCAAAATATCTGTTTTGGGTAATGCTATTATGTTTTTGCACAAAGGGTATTTTACACGACTTGTTTGGTACGTAAAAAAATTCAAAACACTCAAAAAACACCTTTTTTTTCTCTCTTTCATTTTAGAGTGATTTCCATGTCTTTTAGCGTTTTCGTGACGACCACATTAAAAAAAAAATCAAAATACACGTTTCTGGTAATTTCGTTTCATTTCCACATCTATGTATTTGCATGCATTTTAGTGTTTTGGTACCAAATAATGATAAAAAAAAAAAAACACTCAAGATACACGTTATTGTAAAGCTTTTTTTTTCTCTCGATATAGAGTGCTATTCAGCCGTTTTAGCGTTTTGGTACCTAAGAGACTCAAAAACACTCTCAAAAGATCTTTCTCGTAGTGTTCTTTCGTTTCCCCATGTAGTGTACTCTCTATGCATTTTGTAAGTAATAAGACCAAAAACACTCAAAATACACGTTTTGTGTATATTTATTGTTTTTCCATGAAGAGTTTTTTGCATTCCTTTCATCGTTTTGGTACGTAGATAAAAAACTAAAAAAAAAAAAAAAGAGACGTTTTCCGTAATATTGTTTTATTTACCCACATACGGTACTTTCCGTGATTTTTTTTAGCGTTTGCTTTCCTCATACAGGGTGCTTTGTATGCATTTTGGAATTATGGCACATAACAATGTGAAATACACTCAAAAAACACGTTTTTGGTATTGTGTTTCTCGTAATGTCCTTTACTTTCCCGATATCGTTTACTTTGCATGTATTTTGGCGCTTTTATAGGCAACAAGCTTAAAAACACTCAAAATTCTTGTTTTTATAGGGTTACTCTCTTTTCCCATAAAGGTTGTTTTACATGCGTTTTAGCGTTTTGGTACGTAAACAGCTCAAAAATATAGAAAAGAGACGTTTTTGGTAAAGTTTTGTTTTCCCGTAAAGGGTGTTTTCCATGTTTTTTTTTTTTTTTTTTTAGCTTTTGGGTGCCTAACACGCTCATAAACACTAAAAAAGACACGTATCTGGAAAAGTCGTTTTCTTTTTCCCATAGAGGGCGTTACATGCATTTCGGCTTTATGGCACCTAACTATGAGAAATACACTCAAAATACTCGTTTTTGGTAATGTTGTTTTGGTTCACCTTGCAGAGTGCCCTTCATGCATTTCAGTGTCTTGGTACCTAAGATGCTCAAAATCACTCATAATACACGTTTCTCGTAATAACTTTTCGTTTCCGCATATAAGGTACTTTGCATACACTGTGGCGTTTTTGTACGTAACAAGTTAGAAAACACTCAAAATACTTTTTTCGGTAGTTTTTTTTCTTTTCCATACAGATTGTTTTGCATACGTTTTACAGTTTTGCTACGTAAATAGCTCAAAAAAAATAAAATAGTCGTTTTAGGTAATGTTGTTTTGTTTTCCCATATTTTTGGGTACATATTGGGTGCATTTTAGCGTTTTTTGTACCTTAGATGGTCAAAAGCACTCATAATACACGTTTCAAGTGATGTCCTTTTGTTTCTCCATATAAGGTATTTTACATGCATTTTGGCGCTTTTGTACGTAACAAGTTAAGAACACTGAAAATACTTCTTTTTGTTAATGTTATTCTGTTTTATCCATAAAGGTTATTTTGCATGTGTTTTAGTGTTTTAATACGTAAGAAGCTAAAAAACCCTTAATAGACGCGTTTTTGGTAATGTTCCCTATTTCCATATAGGGCGCTTCCCATTTTTTTTCTTTTTGTGCCTAACAAGCACAAAAAACACTCAAGATGCTTTTTTTTATGTTTTAATGTCGTGTCGTTTCCCCATATAAAGAGGTTTCCAAGTGTTTTGATGTTCTGTTACCTACTATTGTGAAAAATACTCAATTTACACGGTTTTGGTAATGTTGTTTTTTTTCCCATATAAAACCTTATTCATGCGTTTTCGTGTTTTGGCACATCAGAAGCTCAAAAACACTCATACTACACGTTTCTCGTCATGTTTTTCGTTTCCCCATATAGTGTACTTTCCAATCATTTTGATTTAAATTCATTCAAAATACTTGTTTTTTGATAATGTTATTTTGTTATTCTATTAAGGAAATTTTGCATGCATTTTTCCGTTTTTTTTTTTTTTTTTTTTTTTACGTAAGCAGTTCAGAAACACGTTTTTGAAAATGTTGTTTTGTTTTCCCATCCTGGGTTCTTTCCATGCTTTTTAGCGTTTATGGTGCCTAACACGCTCATTAACACTAAAAAATAATAATAATTAAAAACTAAATAATTAAAAACTAAAAAAAAAAAATAAATAATAATAATAATTGTTTTAAATCTCGTTTCCTTATCCCATACAGGGTGCTTTGCATGAATTTTTGCGTTTTGCTACCTTTTATTGTGAAAAAAAAACACTCAAAATACAGGTTTTTCGTAATGTTGTTCTTTTCTCGATATAGAGTGTTATTCATACGTCTTAGTATTTCGATACCAAAGCTCAAAAACTCTCTTTATACGCTTCTCTCGTAATGTCTTTTCCCCATATAGAGTATTTTACATGTAATTTGGCATGAAAGTTTATGAGCTTTTATGAGCTTCTTAGGTACGAAAATACTAAAAAGCTTAAATAGCACTATATCGAGAAACAGAACAACATTACCAAACCGTGCATTTTGTTTTTCACATTATTAGGTACCAAAACGCCAAAATGCATGCAAAGCGCCCAACGAAACATTACCAAAAACTTGCCTTTGAATATATTCGAGCGTGGTTGGCACGAAAGTGCTAAAAAAAAAAAAAAAATAGAGTTGACCCTATATGGGAATACAAAACATTACAAAAAAAAAAATGTTCTTTAAGTCCTTTCAACATAATTACGTATAAAATTGCTAAAAGTCATGCAAACCACTTTATGGAAAAACATAATAACATTACCAAAAACCAGTATTTCGAGTCTTTTTTAGGTTTGTTAAGTAGAAAAACGCCAAAATCAATGCAAAGTACCCTATATGGGAAAACGAAAAGATATTACGAGAAACATGTAATATAAGTGTTTTAAACGTCCAGGCTACCAAAACGCTAAAACGCATGAATAGCACTCTGTATTTAGAGAAAAAATGACATTTCCAGAAACGTGTCTTTTAGTGTTTATAAGAGTGTTTGACAGGAAAATGCTAAAAAGCATCGAAGACACACTATAAGGGAAAAGAAAACAGCATTACCAAAAACGTTTATTTAAAGTGACCTATTGACCTGTGAAAACGCTAAAACGCATGTAAAATATACTTCATTGAGAAACAGTATAACTTTATAAAAAATTTGTATTTTCAGTGTTTTGATCATGTTACGGAGAAAAAAAAATGCCAAATTACATGTAAAATACTCTATATGGGGAAAAGACATTACGAGAGAAGCGTATAAAGAGAGTTTTTGAGCTTTGGTATCGAAATACTAAGACGTATGAATAACACTCTATATCGAGAAAAGAACAACATTACGAAAAACCTGTATTTTGAGTGTTTTTTTTTCACAATAAAAGGTAGCAAAACGCAAAAATTCATGCAAAGCACCCTGTATGGGATAAGGAAACGAGATTTAAAACAATTATTATTATTATTTATTTTTTTTTTGTTTTTAATTATTTAGTTTTTAATTATTATTATTTTTTAGTGTTAATGAGCGTGTTAGGCACCATAAACGCTATAAACCATGGAAAGAACCCAGGATGGGAAAACAAAACAACATTTTCAAAAACGTGTTTCTGAACTGCTTACGTAAAAAAAAAAAAAAAAAAAACGGAAAAATGCATGCAAAATTTCCTTAATAGAATAACAAAATAACATTATCAAAAAACAAGTATTTTGAATGAATTTAAATCAAAATGATTGGAAAGTACACTATATGGGGAAACGAAAAACATGACGAGAAACGTGTAGTATGAGTGTTTTTGAGCTTCTGATGTGCCAAAACACGAAAACGCATGAATAAGGTTTTATATGGGAAAAAAAACAACATTACCAAAACCGTGTAAATTGAGTATTTTTCACAATAGTAGGTAACAGAACATCAAAACACTTGGAAACCTCTTTATATGGGGAAACGACACGACATTAAAACATAAAAAAAAGTATCTTGAGTGTTTTTTGTGCTTGTTAGGCACAAAAAGAAAAAAAATGGGAAGCGCCCTATATGGAAATAGGGAACATTACCAAAAACGCGTCTATTAAGGGTTTTTTAGCTTCTTACGTATTAAAACACTTAAAAAACATGCAAAATAACCTTTATGGATAAAACAGAATAACATTAACAAAAAGAAGTATTTTCAGTGTTCTTAACTTGTTACGTACAAAAGCACCAAAATGCATGTAAAATACCTTATATGGAGAAACAAAAGGACATCACTTGAAACATGTATTATGAGTGCTTTTGACCATCTAAGGTACAAAAAACGCTAAAATGCACCCAATATGTACCCAAAAATATGGGAAAACAAAACAACATTACCTAAAACGACTATTTTATTTTTTTTGAGCTATTTACGTAGCAAAACTGTAAAACGTATGCAAAACAATCTGTATGGAAAAGAAAAAAAACTACCGAAAAAAGTATTTTGAGTGTTTTCTAACTTGTTACGTACAAAAACGCCACAGTGTATGCAAAGTACCTTATATGCGGAAACGAAAAGTTATTACGAGAAACGTGTATTATGAGTGATTTTGAGCATCTTAGGTACCAAGACACTGAAATGCATGAAGGGCACTCTGCAAGGTGAACCAAAACAACATTACCAAAAACGAGTATTTTGAGTGTATTTCTCATAGTTAGGTGCCATAAAGCCGAAATGCATGTAACGCCCTCTATGGGAAAAAGAAAACGACTTTTCCAGATACGTGTCTTTTTTAGTGTTTATGAGCGTGTTAGGCACCCAAAAGCTAAAAAAAAAAAAAAAAAAAAAACATGGAAAACACCCTTTACGGGAAAACAAAACTTTACCAAAAACGTCTCTTTTCTATATTTTTGAGCTGTTTACGTACCAAAACGCTAAAACGCATGTAAAACAACCTTTATGGGAAAAGAGAGTAACCCTATAAAAACAAGAATTTTGAGTGTTTTTAAGCTTGTTGCCTATAAAAGCGCCAAAATACATGCAAAGTAAACGATATCGGGAAAGTAAAGGACATTACGAGAAACACAATACCAAAAACGTGTTTTTTGAGTGTATTTCACATTGTTATGTGCCATAATTCCAAAATGCATACAAAGCACCCTGTATGAGGAAAGCAAACGCTAAAAAAAATCACGGAAAGTACCGTATGTGGGTAAATAAAACAATATTACGGAAAACGTCTCTTTTTTTTTTTTTTTTTTGAGTTTTTTATCTACGTACCAAAACGATGAAAGGAATGCAAAAAACTCTTCATGGAAAAACAATAAATATACACAAAACGTGTATTTTGAGTGTTTTTGGTCTTATTACTTACAAAATGCATAGAGAGTACACTACATGGGGAAACGAAAGAACACTACGAGAAAGATCTTTTGAGAGTGTTTTTGAGTCTCTTAGGTACCAAAACGCTAAAACGGCTGAATAGCACTCTATATCGAGAGAAAAAAAAAGCTTTACAATAACGTGTATCTTGAGTGTTTTTTTTTTTTTATCATTATTTGGTACCAAAACACTAAAATGCATGCAAATACATAGATGTGGAAATGAAACGAAATTACCAGAAACGTGTATTTTGATTTTTTTTTTAATGTGGTCGTCACGAAAACGCTAAAAGACATGGAAATCACTCTAAAATGAAAGAGAGAAAAAAAAGGTGTTTTTTGAGTGTTTTGAATTTTTTTACGTACGAAACAAGTCGTGTAAAATACCCTTTGTGCAAAAACATAATAGCATTACCCAAAACAGATATTTTGAGTGTTTTTGAGCTTGTTACATACAAAAGCGCCAAAATACATGCAATGTATCCTATATGGGAAAAAAAAAACGACATTACCAGAGATGTGTATTATAAGTGTTTTTGACATTCTTAGGTACCATGAAACTAAAAGGCATAAATATCAATATATATGGAGAAACAGGACAACTTTACCTAAAAAATGTGTATTTTGAGTGTATCTCAGTGTTAGGTGCGTAAACACCAAAATGCATGGGATAAGGAAATAAAATTTCCAGAAACGTGTCTTTTGAACGTTTATGAGCGTGCTCTGCACCAAAAAGCTGAAAAGGCATAAAAAACACCCTATATGAAAAAAAGTCTCTTTTTCAGAGTTTTTTCAGCTATTTACATACCAAACGCTAAAACACATGCAAAACACACTTTATGGAGAAAAAGAATAAGTATCATAAAGAAGTATTTTCAGTGTTTTAGAGTTAGTTACGTACAAAAAAGACAAAATGTATACAAAGTAAGCATGTTGAAGAAAGACATTACGAGAAACGTGTATTATGAGTTTCTTTTAAGCTTTTCATGTACCAAAACATAAAAAGGCATGAATAGTACTCTATTATGAGGAACAGAACAACAATACCAAAAACATGTATTTTGAGTGTATTTCACATTGTTATGTAACAAAACACATCAATGCATGGAAAGCACCCTATATGGGGAAAGGAAAAGAGATCTGAAGTAATGTGTCTATTAAGTGTTTATGAGCGTGCTAGTCACGAAAACGATAAAAAGCAAGGAGAGCACCATATATGGGATAACAATGAAATATTAAAAAATGTTTTTTTTTTTCAGTGTTTATGAGCTACCTACGTACCAAAACGGTAAAACCGATCCAAAACACCCTTAATGAAGAAACACAATAACATTACCAAAAAACAAGTATTTGAGTGTTTTTGAGCTTGTTGCATATACAAATGCCAAAATACAAAGTACCCTACATGGGGAAATGAAAAGACATTATGAGAAACTTGTATTATGAGTATTTTCATAATACGTTTTAATAAACGTGTATTTTGAGTGTTTTTTTTCACATTCTCAAGTACTACAATGGCAAAATGCATGAAGAGCCTCCTATATGAAGAAACGAAACGACATTACCAGAAACGTGTCTTTTGAATTTTTTTCTATGTTAGAATACAAAACAACATTACGAAAAACGTGTTTTTAGTTTTTTAAACTTTATACGTACCAAAACGATGAAACACATACAAAAACGCCAAAATGCAGGCAAAGTACTCTATATGGAGAAACGAAAACTCTTTACGAGAAACAGGTAATATGGCTGTTTTTAAACTTCTTCGGAAACAAAACGCTAAAACGCATAAATAATACTTATTATGGAGAACCATACCATTACCAAAAACTTTTTTTTTTTTTATTGTTTTCACATTCATAGCTACCAAACGCCAAAATGGATGAAAAGCTCCTTATGAAGGGAAACGAGACGATATTACAAGAAACGTATTGTTTGAATGTTTTTTTTTTCAGTTATTTACGCACCAAAACGCTAGAACGCATGCAAAATACCCTTTATGGATATAGAATAATATTACCAACAACAAGTATTTCGAGTGTTTTTGATCTTGTTGCGTTCAAAAACGCCAAAATCCATGGAATACACTATATGGGGAAACGAAATAACATTACGAGAAACGTGTATTATGAGTGTTTTTGAGTTTCTTAGGCACTAAAAAAATAAAACGCATGAATAGTACTCTATATGGAAAATATAATTAAATTACCCAAAAACGTGTATTTTGAGTGTATTTCAGTTAGGTAACAAAACGCTAAAAATGCATCCAAAGCATCCTGTATGGGGAAAGGAAATGAGATTTCCCAAAAAAAACCTGTCTTTTCATTGTTCATGAGCATGTTAGGCACCAGAACGCGAAATAGCATGGAAAGCTCCATTTATGAGAAAACAAAACATTAACAAAAACGTCCCTTTTTAGTGTTTTTGAGTGATTTACGTTTTTGAGCGATGTGCCAAAAACACAAAAACACCTGCAAAACACCCTTTATGGGGAAACAGAATAACATTACCAAAAACAAGTATTTCAAATGCTTTTGAGCTTATTATGTAGAAAACTCCAAAATGCATGGAAAGTATATGGGGAAATGAAAAGACATGAAAAGAAACGTGTATTATGAGTGTTTTTGAGCTTTATATATATATATATATATATATATATATATATATATATATATATATATATATATATATATATATATATATATATATATATATATATATATATATATATATATATATATATATATATATATATATATATATATATATATATATATATATATATATATATATATATATATATATATATATATATATATATATATATATATATATATATATATATATATATATATATATATATATATATATATATATATATATATATATATATATATATATATATATATATATATATATATATATATATATATATATATATATATATATATATATATATATATATATATATATATATATATATATATATATATATATATATATATATATATATATATATATATATATATATATATATATATATATGTATATCAAAATGCTAAAACGCAATGAAAAGCACTCTATATGGAGAAGTAAAACATTACCAAAAAAAAAAACGTGTATTATGGGTGTTTTCACATTGTTAGATACCAAAACGCCAAAATGCATGCAAATCCTCCTCTATCAAAAAACGAAACTATATTACCAGAAATGTGTCTTTTGAGTGTTTTGAAGGTACCAAAGCGGTAAAAAAGCATGGAAATCACCCAATTACCAAAAATTACCAAAAACGTATATTATGAGTGTTTTTCAGCTTCTTTCGTACCAAAACGCTGAAAAACATGCAAATCACACTTTATGTAGAAACAGAGCAACCTTATGAAAAAACGTCTATATTGAGTGTTTTTGAGCTTTTTACATATCAAAACCTTAAAATGCATGTAGAGCAATCTATTTGGGATAAGGAAACGACATTACCAGAAACGAGACATTTGCGTGTTTTTTAGCATATTAGGCACCAATAAGCTAAAAAGCATGAAAACACCTTATATGGGAAAATTAAACATTAATAAAAACGTGTCTTTAGGTTTTTTTTTCAGCTTAATACGTCCCATAACTTTAAAACGGATGCCAAACACCTTTTTTTGGAGAAACAGAACAAAATTACCAAAAAACGTGTGTTTTATAGTGTTTTTGATTTTATTAGTTACTAAAACGACAAAATATATCCAAAGAAGCCAACATGGGGAATCTAAACGCTACTTCCACAAACTTGTCTTATAAACGTCTTTAAGGATCTTACGTACTGAAACGCTAAAACACATAATTATTTTTCAGTATTGAGAAAAAAAAAGTGTATTATCAGTATGTTTCACCATTAATTAATATTAATATGCAAAAATGGATACAAAGAACCTATAGGAAGAAACATAACTACTTTACCAAAATTGTGTATTTTCTTGTGTTTTTGAGCTTCTTAGTTACCAAAACGCCAAAATGCATGAAAATAACTCGATATTGTGTAACGAGACGACACAAGCAGAAACGTGCCATTTCGGTGTTTTTGGACGTATTAGCCACAAAAAGCCTGGAAAACGCCATGCATGAGAAACCAAAACAACGTAGCGAAAACGTATCCTTTGAGTGTTTAAAATATTCTTATGTACCAAAATACTAAAACTCATGTCAGACAACATTTTTTTTGGAGAAAAGGAATATTTACGAAAGCGTGTGTTTTATGTATTTTTTTTTTTTTCTCAGATTGTTAGGTACCAATACAAATAAACATATTGAAAGTTGCTAATAGAAGAAACGAAATGGTGCAATCAAAAACATATATTATGAGTGCTCTTGATGTTTTTAAGTATGAGAACGCTAAAACACGTGAATAGTATTCTATATTAAGGAACAGAACAACATTATCAAAAATGTGTATTATGAGTCTTTTTTTACTATCTTAGGTACCAAAAAGCCGAAATGCAAATAAATAATCCTATATGAAGAAACAGGACAGTTTTGCTGCGTAAGAAGCACAAAAACACTCATAATACACGTTTCTCTTACTATCATTTCGTTTCCCCATATGGGGTGATTTCCATGCATTTTGGCATTTGGTACATAACAATGTGAAAAACACTCAAAATACACGTTTTTTGTAATGATTGTGTTCTCCATATAGAGTGTTATTCATTTTGGTACCTCAAAACACTTATGATACACGATTCTCGTAATGTTCTTTCATATCCCAATATAGGGTACTTTGAATGCATTTTGGTGTTTTTTGTATGTAACAAGCTCAAAAAACTCAAAATACATGTTTCTGGTTATTCGTTTTTTTCATAAAGTGTGTTTTGCATGCATCTTAGCGTTTTGATACGTAAGTAATACAAACTCAAAAACACTCAAAATACTCGTTTTTAGTAATATATTTTTCTGTTTCTCCATGAAGGAAGTTTTGCATGTGCTTCAGTGTTTTGGTATATTAAAAACTGAAAACACTCAAAAGTCACATTTTTGGTTATGTTGTTTTCTAATTTCTAATTACATTACGAGAAATGTGTATTATGAGTGTTTTTGAGCGTTTTCGATACGACAACAATAAAACACAACAATAGCATTCTATATGGAAAAAAGAACAACATATCCAAAAACGTGTATTTTGAATGTATTTTACATTATTTGGTGCCATAACCCCAAAATCCATCCAAAGAACCTTATAAGGGGAAAGAAAACGGCATTTCCAGAAACGTGTCTTTTGAGTGTTTATAAACGTTTTACTTTCTAAAACGTATAATATAACGACATTACGTTTTTGATAATGTTTTCTTTTCCAATGTAAGTTGGAAAAGAAAACATTATCAAAAACGTGCCTTTTTTATTATTTTTGAGCTACATACATACCAAAACGCTAAACGTATCGAAGACACCCTTTTTTTTTTTTTTTTTTGAGAAATACAATGATATTAATAAAAACAAGTATTTTGAGTGTTTGTTATCTTGTTACGTACAAAAACGTAGAAATGCATGGAAAGTCCATTTATGAGGACAGAAAAAGACATTACGAGAAAAGTGTATTATGAGTGTTTTTGAACTCCTTAGATACTAAAACTGAAAAACTAATAATATCACTCTATGTTGAGAAACAGAACAGCATTAGCAAAATCGTGTATTTTGAGTGTATTTGAAATTGTTATGTAACAAACGCCAAAATGGATGCAAAACACCTTATATGAAGTAAGGAAACGCGATTTCCAAAAAAAAAAAATTGTTTTTGAGTCTTTATGAGCGGGTTACGTAACAAAACGCTAAGAAGCATAGAAAGCATTACATATGGGAAAAACAAAACATTACCAAAACATCTCTTTTCGAGGTTTTGGAGCTGCTTATAAAGAAAAACGCAAAAAATCAATGCAAAACTCCCTTTATAGAGAAGGAGAATAACAATACAAAAAATAACTATTTTGAGCTTGTTACGTAAAAAACGCCGAAAAGGTACCCTATATGTGAAAAAGAAAAGAAATTACGAGAAACGTGTATTATGAGTTTTTGAGCTTATTTATGCTAAAACGCATAAATAACACTATATCTATAAACAGAAAAACATTACCAAAAACGTGTATTTTAAGTATTTTTCACATTATTAGATACCAAAATGCCAAAATGGATTCAAAGTCCCTGTATATCAAAATCAAACGACATTACCAAAAAAAACGTGTCTTTTGAGTGTTTTTGAGCGTGGTCGGCACCAAAGTGCTAAAAACCATGAAAATAACCCAACATGGGAATAAAAAAAAAAAAACGTTATGAAAAACGTCTTTTTAGTGTTTTTTTTAACATGTTACGTAAGAAAACGCTAAAAGACATGCAAAACACCCTTTAAAGAAAAATAGGCTATCTTTAGCCATAGCAAGAATTTTGAGTGTTTTTGAGCTTGTTACTTAGTAAAACATCAAATGAAAAGACATTGCGAAATTCGTGTATGAAAGTGATTTTGAACTTCTTATGCACCAAAAACGCTAAAACGCATAAATAGCACTCTATTTGGAGAAAAGAACATTACCAAAAAACGTGTATTTCACATAGTTAGGTGCCATAAAGCTAAAATGCATGGAAAGCACCCTATTAAGAGAAAGAAAATGACACTTCCAGAAACGAATCTTTTGAGTGTTCATGAGCGTGTTTGACAGCAAAACGTTAAAAAGGATTGAAAACACCCTATATAAGAAGAGAAAACAACATTAAGAAAGAAAAAAAACACGTATTTTGAGTGATTTTCATCTACTTATGTATCAAAATGATAAAAGACATGCCAAACCCATTCCATGGAAAAACAGAATAACTTTACCAAAACCACGTATTTTGAGTTTTTTTTTTATCTTATTACGTAGAAAAACGCCAAAATCCATGCCAAGAAGTTTATATTGGGAAACACAGACACAATACTGGAAAAGTGCATTACAGGTTTTTTTTAAATACCACTCTATATGGGGAAATAAAACATTAACAAAAACGTGTATTTTAGGTGTATTTCACATTGCAGAGAGCCATAACACCAAAATGCATGCAAAGCACCTGATAAGGAGAAAAGAAATGACATTTCCAGAAACGTGTCTTTTGAGTGTTTATCAGCGTTTTTGGCAGCAAAATTCTAAAAAGCATCGAAAGCATCCTATATTGGGAAAGAAAACAACATTACCAAAGACGTGTCTTTTGAGTGTTTATCAGCGTTTTTGACAGCAAAACTCTAAAAAGCATCGAAAGCACCCTATATTGGGAAAGAAAACAACATTACCAAAGACGTGTCTTTTGAGTGTTTATCAGCTATTTATGTACCGAAACGCTAAAACGCATGTAAGAAAAACGTATTATGGAGTAAAAAATACAATTTTACCAAAAACGTTTATTTTGAGTGTTTTTTTTTATCTTCTTACGTAGAAAATGCCAAAATGCATGCAAAATATTCCATATGGGGAAATGATAAGATATTACGAGAAACATGTATTAAGAATTTTTAGTTTCTTTGGTAGCAAAATCCTAAAGGCATGGATAATTCTATATCGAGAAAAAGAAGTGCATTACAAAAAAAAAAAATGTATTTTGAGTTTTTTTTCACATTATTAGATAACAAAACGCCAAAATATATTCATTGCACCCTCTATACGGTAAGGAAACGAGATAAAAAAAAAAAGAGTCCTTTGAGTGTCTATGAGCGTGCTAGACACCAAAATTAAAAAAGCATGGAAACCACCTTATAAAAAAGAAGTCTCTTTCCAATGTTACTGAGTTATTTTCGTACAACAAAGCAAAATCTCATTGAAAACACCCTTTAGAGAATAACATTAAATCAAGAATATTGCTCCCCCTTGTGAGTTCAGTGATTACCTGTTTAAAAAAAAAAAATTCTGAATTGCCCTTAAGAAATTCCTCTGCTTCCCTGTGACCCACCATCAGGCTCCAGTCGATATTCCTAAAATTAAAATGTCCTACCACACATACCTGACAGTACCTTCCTGCTCTATTTATTTCCTGCCATAGTGAGGTGTTAATTTCCTTTGTACTGTTCGGTGACCTGTAAACTAATCCCAGTACTACTGACTGTGATCCTTCCTTAATATCTACCCATATCGACTCTGTTTTGCTGTCTGTTTTAATTATACTTTAATGTGTCCTAACGTATGACGCGTCGCCTTCTCCTCTCCTGTTTTCTCTGTCTTTATAGAATAGTGTATAACCATCTATCATAACCTCTGGATTAAATACTTTTCTTGACATATTTAATCATGGTTCTGTTAAAGCAACGATATCAATGTTCTCTACACACGTCATTCCTCTAAGCAAGTCTATTTTATTCAAAAATACTTCTACAGTTTGTGTAGTAAACACTTTAGCTACAAGCTATTTCTCACCTTCTCTGAGCTAGTTACCCTTCTATATTTAACTCATTTGTCCTTCATTTCGATCTTACGACCTCCTGACTAACGAAAAAAATCTAAAAAAAAACTTATATGAGGAAAGGTAACGAATTTATGTTAGTTAGCCACCAGAACACTAAGAAGCATGGAAAACACGTAATACTGGAATAGGAAACAACATAACCAAAAATGTGACTTCTGAGTGTTTTTCAGTTTTTAATATACCAAAACACTGAAACACATGTAAAACTTCCTTCATGGAGAAACAGAAAAATATTACAAAAAACGAGTTTTTTGAGTGGTTTTTTTAATTAGGAATTAGAAAACAACGTAACCAAAAATGTGACTTTTGAGTGTTTTTCAGTTTTTCATATACTAAAAACATTGAAACACATGCAAAACTTCCTTCATGGAGAAACATAAAAATACTACCAAAAATGAGTACTTTGAGTGTTTTTGTCTTCCGAGTTTTCCACCATCTGGCTAAGACGACAGTCACTCTCAAACTAAAGTTATCTGTGCTGAATACCTCTCACCTAACTCCTCTGCATATTACACGAAAACAAAAAAAATAATGGATAACACCCTATTTCAACTCCTTATATAAAAAAAAATGTGTCTTTTATGTGTTTTTTCACATCTTATGTACAAAAACTCTAAAATGCATTTAAAACACATTTTTTGGGGAAACACAACATTACCAAAAACGTGTGTTTTGAGTCTTTTTGAGATTATTAGGTACCAAAACGCAAAAACGCATTGAAAGAATCCAATATAGGGAAACTAAACGGTATTCTCACAAACCTGTGTTATAAATGTTTGACGTTCTTCTTTATTTAAACGCTAAAATACAAGAATATCACTCTATATTGACAAAAAAAAAAAAAAACATTTATTATTAGTGTGTCACCATCTTAGGCACCAACACACCAAAATGCATACAAAGAACCTTATATGAAGAAATAGAACTACATTACGAAAATCATGTATTTTCGAGTTTCTTATTTACCAAATTACCAAAATGCATGTAAATATCTCGACATGCGGTAACGAGACGATATTACCAGAAATGTGTCATTTCGGGGTTTTTGGACCTATTAGATACCAAATGATATAAAAAAAAAAAATCCCACATAAGAAACGGAGTCAGCATAATCGAAAACGTGTTCTTTGAGTATTTTTTAAATTTATACGTACCAAAACTCTAAAACACATGTCTTACACCCTTTTCGGAGAAACAGAACAGTATTTAAACAAAATGTGTTTTAAGAGTTTTCCAGTTTGTTGGGTAGTAGAGAGGTACTAGAAAGGTTGGGTATGTTAGGTCAGTTTGTTAGGTACTATAAAGGTATCATTTACGTGTTTTTGAGCACATTAAGGATACAAATGCTTAAAAGCATGGATGACTCCCTATACGGGAAAACTAAACAACAATATCAAAATTATGTCTTTTCAGTGTTTTGAGCATCTTATGTAACAAAAATCTAAAATGCATGGAAAATACTCTTTCTGGAGAAACACAAGAACATTACCAAAAAAAAATAAAAAAACGTGTTTTGAGTGTTTTTGAGTTTATTAAGTACCAAAACGCCAAAACACATGTAAAGTAGCCAAAATGGGTAGATTAAACGCTATTAAAACAGAACTGTCATTAAAATGTTTTTAAGGTTCTTAGGTACTGAAACGCTAAAACACATGAATATAAATTTATATTTACAAAAAGAATATAATTACCAAAACACGCATTGTGAGTAAGATTCACCATGTTATGTATCAAAACGCCAAAAAAAAAAGCACGAAAAGAACAATAGAAATAGGACATTACTGAAATCATGTATTACCATTGTTTTTAAGCTTTAAAGGTACCAAAACTCCAAAATGAATGCAAATAAATCGATATGAGAAGGACAAGATATTAGTACCGGAAACGTGTAATTTTGGTGTTTTTGGACGTGTTAGTCACCAAAATGCAAAAAAAGAATGTAAAACACCCTACATGGGAGACTAAAACAACATAATGGAAAACGTGTCCTTACAATATCTTTTTTAAGATTCTTACTTATTAAAACGCTAAAACGCATGCTAGACACCCTTCTGGGAGAAACAGAACAATGTTTCCAAAAACGTGCGTTTTAAGTATTTTTCATTTTGTTAGGTATTTAACACTAGCTAAACACATGCAAACCAGCTAATATAAGGAAACAAAATTCTACAATAACAAACGAGTATTATAAGTGCTTTTGAAGTTCTTAGATATCAGAACGCTAAAACACGTGAATAATACTCTACACTGAGAAATAAAATAACATAACAAAAAAACTGTATTATCAGTTTTATTCACCATGTTAGGTAGGAAAACGCCAAAATACAAAAAACTATATGAAGAAATAGAACAACATTAACAGAAACCTATATTATTACTTATTTCAACTTCTTAGATACCAAAACGCTAAAGTGCAAGTAAAGCACACTATATAGGGAAATGAAAACAAAATTACGAAAAACCTGGCTTTTGAGTGATTTTCAGTTTCTTTCAAACCAAAAACGCTAAAACGCATGTAAAACACCCTTTATTGGAAAAACAGGACAACTTCATGCAAAACGTGTATTTTGAGTGTTTTTGAGCTTGCAAGTAACAAAACGCCAAATGCATGCACAACATCGTATATGGTGTAACATTACCAGAAATCTTTCATTTGCGTGTTTTGTAGCATATTAGACACAAAAAACGCAAAAGAGCATATGAAACACCCTATATGGGGAAAACGTGTCTTTTAAATGTTTCCAGTTTCTTACGTACCAAAACTTTAAAATGCATTCAAAACATCCTTTCTTTTACAAACAGAACAACATCAAAAGTATGTATTTTGAGTGTGTTTTAGTTTATTATGCACCAAAACGCCAAAACGCATGCAAAGTACATAATACAGGGAAACATTATGGTATTTCCACAAACCTGTCTCGTAAATGTTTTTGGGGCTCTTAGGAATTGAACACATCAATATCACTAGTTAATGAAAAAAAAAATACAAAAAACGTTTGCGTTTCACCATATTAGGTATTAAAATGCCAAAACACATACGAAGTACCCTACATAAAGAAACTGAAGTACATTACAAAAATCCTATATTTTCAGTGTTTTTGAGCTTCTTAGTTACCAAAACTCCAAAATCCATCCAAGTAACTCAATATGGTGTAACGAAATGACATTACCAGAAACGTGTCATTAGACACCAAAATGTTAAAAAGCATGGAAAACACCCTACAGAGGAAACCAAAACAACATAATCAAAAACATTTCCTTTTAGTGTTTTCAAGATTCTTACGTACCGAAACGCTAAAACGCATGCCAGATACCTTTTCTGGAGAAACAGAACAACATTTCCAAAAGCGTGATACCATACTAAACGCCAAAATAAATAAAGAACAATATATGAAGAAATACAACATTACCAAAAACCTTCATTATGACTGTTTTGGACTTGTTAGGTACTAAAACGCCAAAGTGCATGCAAAGAAGGGTAAAAAAAATCTACAATACCAAAAATGTGGCTTTTGAGTGTTTTTCAGCTTCTTCCGAGGCAAAACATTAAAGCGAATGCAAAACAACCTTTGAGGAGAAACATAACAACTTTATCAAAAACGTCTTTTTAAAGGGTTCTTGAGCTTATTACGTAGCAAAACGCCAACATGCATGCGAAACGCAACGAAATTACCAGAAACGTGTCATTTGCGTGTTTTTTTAGCATATTAGGCACCAATACGCTAAAGAACATGAAAAACACCCAATATAGGAAAACTAAACAACATAATCAAAATCATATCTTTTGAGTGTTTTTTCAGCTTCTTACGTACCAAAACTATTATTATTGGGTTTATTACGGTTATTCGGTACCAAAACACATGCAATGTAGCCAATAAAAGGAAACTAAATGCTATTACCATAAACTTCTCTTATGAATATTTTTTGCTAAAACACATGAATATCACTTTGTATTAAGAAAAGGATATCATTACAAAAAAGTGTAATATCAGTGTTTCACCATGTTAAGTATTAAAACGCAAAAATACATACAAAGAACACTATATAAAGAAACAGAACTACATTATCAAAATCGTGTATCTTCAGTGTTTTTGAGCTTCTTAGTTACCAAAACGCCAAAATACATGTTGTGTAACGAGATGACATTAAGAGAAACATATAATTTCGGTGTTTTGAACGTATTAGCCAACAAAATTTGAAAAAAAAAAAATGGAAAAAACACCCTATATAGGAAACCAAAAATAACATAATCGAAAACATGTTCTTTTAGTGTTTTTTTTTTTTTACATTCTTACGTAACAAAACTCTAAAATGCATACAAAACACCGTTTCTGGAAAAAAAAAAAAAAACAGAATAACATTACCAAAAACGTGTATTATGAATCTTATTCATCGTGTTATTACCAAAACGCCAAAATATATATAATTAACCCTATATGAGGAAGCAAAACAGCGTTACCAAACACCTGTAATATGACCCTTTTTGAACTTAACAAGTACCAAAACGCCAAACTGCACGCAAAGCGCATTATAAGGGGAAAAAATAAATAAATTAATAAAAAATTACCAAAAACGTGGGGTTTTGAGTATTTTTCAGTTTCATTTCTACCAAATCGTTTAAACAAATGCAAAATACGGTTTATAGAGAAGCAGCAACTTTATCAAAAACGTCTATTTTTAGTCTTTTTTTTCTTTTTTTAGCTTCTTAAGTGCCAAAATGCCAAAATGCATGCAAAGCATCGTATATAGGATAACGAAACGGTTATTTCCGTATTTATGAGCGTAATATTAAGCACCAAAACTTTAAATATCATGGAAAACACCTTCTATTGGAAAACAAAACAACATAATCGAAAGTGTGTCCTTGAAGTGTTTTTTTTTTTTTCAGATTCCTATGTACCAAAATACTAAAATGCATGACAATACTGGAAAACCAGAACAACTTTTCGAAAAACGTGTGTTTTAAGCGTTTTCAATTTGATAGGTACCAAAGCCCCATAACACATGCAAAACAGACAATATAGGGAACCGAAACGATATAATGAAAAATGTGTATTCTGAGTGTTTTTGATGTTCTTAGGTATCAGAACGCTATAACACGTAAAAAGTACTCTATATTCAGAAACAGAACAACATTACCAAATACGTGTACTCGTATTATGTACCTTATTAGTTACAAAAAAATGCAATAGTGTATGTAAAGCACACTATATAAGAAAATAAAACATTACCAAAACGTGGCTTTTGAGTGTCTTTCATCTTCTTTCGTACCAAAACGCTAAACCGCATGCAAACCACCTTTTATGGAGAAACTGAAAAACTTGATCAAAAACGTCTCTTTTGATATTTTCTCATCTTGTTAGGTACCAAAACGCTAAAATGGATGCAAAATACCCTATATAGGAAAACTAAAGAACATTATCAAAATCATGTCTTTTGAGTCTCTTTGAGCTACTTACGTATCAAAATTCCAAAATGCATGCAAAACACTTTCTGGAGAAAAAGAACACTACCAAAAACGTTTGTTTTAATTTTTTTTTCAGTTTATTAGGTACCAAAATGCCAAAACACATACAAAATATGAGGAAACTAAACTCTATTAGCACTAATTTGCTTAATGTTTTTGAGGATGTTAGGTACTGAAACGCTAAATCACATGCATATCACTCTATTTTGAGAAATAGAACATCATTACGAAAATTGTATATTATGAGTGTGATTAGCCATATTAGGTAACAGAACGCCAAAATACATACAAATAATATGAAAAAACACTACAACAATACCAAAATCGTGTATATGCAGCAATTTTAATCTTCTTAGTTACGAAAACGCTATAATGCATGCAAAAACGCAATATGGTATCTTTTTTTTTTTTTTATGTAGGAAGGACACTGGCCAAGGGCAACAAAAATCCAATAAAAAAAATGCCCACTGAAATGCCAGTCCCACAAAAAAGTCAAAGTAGTAGTCAAAAATTGATGAAAAAAACACAGAAAATAACTTTCATGGGAAAATTGATGAAAAAGCACAGAAAATACCCTTCATGGGAAAACAAAACAACATAATCGAAAACGTATCCTTGAAGTGTTTTTGAGAGCCTTACAAACCAAAACGCTGAAATGTATACGAACGCTAAAATACGTGAATAGAACTCTATATTGAAAAAAAAGAACATTACCAAAAATGTGTAATACTACTCTTTTTCGCCATGTTAGGTACCAAAGCGGCAAAAAACATAGAAAGAACACCATATGAAGAAATAGAAAAACAAAAACCAAAAAACGTGGATTTTGAGTATTTTCAGTTTTTTTCAATATAGAGTTCTATTCACGTGTTTTAGCGTTCTGATACATAAAAACATCAAAGACACTTATAATACACGCGTGTGGTTATATCATTTCGTTTTACTTTATTGGTTTCATATCATATGTTTTGGCGATTTGGTACCTATGAAATGAAAACATCTAAAACACATGTTTTCGTATGCATTTTAGCGTTTTGGTTTGTAAGACTCTCAAAAACACTTAAAGGATACGTTTTCGATTATGTTGTTTTGTTTTCCCCTTCATGAGAAAACAAAACAACATAATCGAAAACGTATCCTTTAAGTGTTTTTGAGAATCTTACAAACCAAAACGCTAAAATACATACAAGACACCCTTAAAAAATAATAAAATAATAATAAAAGAAATAGAATAGTTCCAAAAACATGTGTTTTAGATGTTTTCATTTCTGTGCTTTTTAGCGTTTTAGTACCTAATACTCCCAAAAACACCCAACTGATACGTTTCTGATAATGTCGTCTCGTTACCCTCATGTAGGGTTCTTTGCATGCATTTTGGGGTTTTGGTGCGTAGGAAGCTCAAAAACACTGATTATTACACACGATTTTCGTAATGCTGTTTTATTTATTCATATAGGGCTCTTTCTATACATTTTGGTGTTTTGGTACCTAACGTGGTGAATCGCACTCTTACACATTTTTCGTAAAGATGTGAATTTCGTGTGTTTTAGCGTTCTATTTCTCAATATTGAGTGATTTTCGTGTGTTTTAGCGTTTCCGTACCTAAGAACCTGAAAAACATTCATAAGAGAAGTTAGTCATAATAGCGTTTAATTTCCCCATATTGGCTACATAACATGCATTTTGGCGTTTTGGAACCCAATAAACTCAAAAACACTGAAATGACACGTTTTTGGTAGTTCTGTTTCTCCATAAAGGGTGTTTTGCTTGCAATTTAGATTTTTAGTAAAAGCTCAAAACAACATTTAAAAGAAACGATTTTGATGAGTATTATTTAGTTTTCCCATAGAGGGATCATGTTTTCCATGATCTTCAGCGTTTTGGTGCTTAATATGCTCAAAAACACGGAAATGACAAGTTTCTTGTAATACCGTTTCATTACCCCATATAGAGTGCTTTGAATGCCTTTTGGCGTTTTGTTACCTAAGAAGCACAAAAACACTCAAATAGACATTTTTCATAACGATATTATGTTTATCTATTTAGGGTGTTTATATGCGTTTTAGCATTTTCATACGAAAGAAGCTGATAAACACTTAAAAACCACAATTATCGGAATGCTGTTTAATTTGCCATATAGTGTGCTTTACATGCACTTTACCGTTTTCGTACCTAACAAGTAAAAAAAAAAGTCAAAATACTGGTTTTTATTTATTTATTATTATTATTATTATTATTATTATTATTATTATTATTATTATTAATGTCTCTTCCTATTGGGTTCTTTGCAGGCATTTTGTTGACTTGTTACCTAACATGGCAAAAAAAAAAAAGAAAAACTCATAATACACGTGTTTGGTAATACTTTTCTTATTATAGAGAACTGTTCATGTGTTTCAGCGTCCTGATACATCAGAAACACTCATAATACACGTATGTTATTATATAATTTCGTTTTCCCTACTTTGCCTACTTTGTAGGCAAAGTTGTTCTCTTTCTCAAAAAAGGTTGTCTTGCATGCGTGTTAGCGTTTTGATACGGAAGAATCTGAAAAAACAATGAAAGGACAAGTTTTCGATTGTGCTCTTTTGTTTTCCCATGAAGGATGTTTTCCATGCTTTTTAGCGTTTTGATGCCTAAAAGAATTATATGTTGTCTCGTTACCCTATATATGGTTATTTGTATGCATTTTGGCGTTTTGGTACCTACGAAGCTCATAAACACTGATAATACACGATTTTTGGTAATGTTGTTATGTTTCTTCATATAGAGTTCTCTGTATGTACGAGTATTTCTGCGTTTTGGTACCTAAGATGGTGAATATAATTCATAATACACGTTTTTGGTAATGTTCTATTTCTCAATATAAAGCACTATTGACGTGTTTTGGCGTTGTGACAGATAAAAACATGAAAAAAAAAAAACATAATACACATTTATGATTAAATAATTTCATTTCCCTATACTGGCTACTTTGCATGTGTTAAGACGTTCTGGTACCTAGGGAACTGAAAAACACTTAAAACACACGTGTTTGGAAAAGCTGTTCTATATGTAGAGAAAGGGTGTGTGGCATGCGTTTTGTTTTTTTTAGTACGTAAGAATCTCAAAAATACTGAAAGGACACGTTCTCGATTGTGTTTTGTTTCCCTATGAAGGGAAACCGAAATGACAATGTCGTCTCGTTATACTATATTGCGTTTTTGCATGCATTATAGCGTTTTCGTAACTAAGAAGGTCAAAATTGCTGCATATACACGATTTTGGTATTGTTGTAGTATTTTTTTCATATTCTTTGTATGTATTTTGGCGTTCTGTTACCTAATATGGCTAATCACACTCATAATATACAATTTTCGTAATGATGTTCTATTTCTCAAAATAGAGTGATATGCATATGATTTAGCGTTTCAGTATCTAAGATCCTCAAAAACATTAGGCAAATTAGTGCTAATAGAATTTAGTTTCCTCATATTTTGTATGTCTTTTGGCATTTTGGTACCTAATAAACTGAAAAAAAAAATTAAAACAAACGTTTTTGGTAGTGTTCTTTTTCTCCAGAAAGTGTTTTGCATGCATTTTGGAATTTTGATACGTAAGTAGCTCAAAGAGACTCAAAAGACATGATTTTGATAATGTTCTTTAGTTTTCCTATATAGGGTATTTTGCATCCATTTTAGCGTTTTGGTACCTAACAAGATGAGAAAATATCAAAAGAGACGTTTTTGATCAAGTTTTTCAGTTTCTCCATAAAAGGTGGTTTGCATGCGGTTTAGCGTTTTGGTACGAAAGAAGATGAAAGACACTCAAAAGCCACGTTTTGGTAATGTTTTATTTTCTTATATAGTGTGCTTTACATACACTATTGCATTTTTTTGTAACTAATAAGGTACATAATACACGTATTTGGTAATGTTGTTCTGTTTCTGAATATAGAGTACTTTTTACGTGTTATAGCGTTCTGATACCTAAGAACATCAAAAACACTCAGAATACACATTTTTCATTATATCGTTTCGGTTCCCTATATTGTCTGTTTTGCATGTGTTATGGGGCTTTGGTACCTATCAAATTGAAAACGCTTAAAACACACGTTTTTCGAAAAGTTGTTCTGGTTTTCCAGTATTGTCATGCATTTTAGTATTTTGGTACATAGGAATCTGAAAAAAAAAAAAACACTTCAAGGACACACTTTCGATTATGTTGTTTTGTTTTCCAATAGAAGGTGTTTTCCATGATCTTTAAAGTTTTGGTGCTTAATATTACGCTCATAAATACGGAAATAACCGTTTCGTTATCCTATATACGATGCTTTGCATGCATTTTGGCATTTTGGCACTTAAGAAGCTAAAAAAAGAAAAAAAAGACTAAAAATAGACGTTTTTGATAAAGTTGCTGCTTCTCTATAAACCGTATTTTGCATTTGTTTAAACGATTTGGTAGAAATGAAACTGAAAAATACTCAAAACCCCACCTTTTTTGGTAATTTTTTATTTATTTATTTATTTTTTCCCCTTATAATGCGCTTTGCGTGCAGTTTGGCGTTTTGGTACTTGTTAAGTTCAAAAAGGGTCATATTACAGGTGTTTGGTAACGCTGTTTTGCTTCCTCATATAGGGTTAATTATATATATTTTGGCGTTTTGGTACATAACACGATGAATAAGACTCATAATACACGTTTTTGGTAATGTTATTCTGTTTTTTTTTTTTTTCCAGAAAGAGTGTTTTGTATGCATTTTAGAGTTTTGTTACATAAGAATGTAAAAAAAAAAACACTAAAAGAACATGTTTTCGATTATGTTATTTTTGGTTTCCTATATAGGGTGTTTTTTCCATTTTTTTTTTTTCAAATTTTGTTGGCCAATACGTTCAAAACACCGAAATTATATGTTTCTCTTAATGTCATCTCGTTACACAACATGTATTTTGGCGTTTTGGTAACTAAGAAGCTCAAAAACACTGAAGATACACGATTTTGATAATGTAGTTCTGTTTCTTTATATAGTGTTCCTTGTATGCATTTTTGCGTTTTAATACTTAACATGGTGAAACACTGATATTACACTTTTTTGTAATGATATTCTTTTCTTAATACAAAGTGATATTCATGTGTTTTAGCAAAAAATATTCATAAGAGAAGTTTATGGTAATAGCATTTAGTTTCCTTTTATTGGCTACATTGCATGTGTTTTGGTACCGAATAACCGTAATACTCGTAAACCCAATAATAATAGTTTTGGTACGTAAGAAGCTGAAAAAACACTCAAAAGATATGATTTTGATTATGTTGTTTAGTTTTCCCATATTAGGTGTTTTTCATGTTCTTTAGCGTATTAGTGCCTAATATGCTCAAAAAACACGCAAACGACACGTTTCTGGTAATTTAGTTGCGTTTCGCATGCATGTTGGCGTTTTGCTACGTAACAAGCTCAAGAACCCTTTAAAAAGACGTTTTTGATAAAGTTGTTATGTTTCTCCTCAAAGGTTGTTTTGCATACGCTTTAATGTTTTGCCTCGGAAGAAGCTGAAAAACACTCAAAAGCCACATTTTTGGTATTGTAGTTTTTTTTTACCCTTCTTTGCATGCACTTTAGCGTTTTAGTACCTAACAAGTCCAAAACACAGTCATAATGAAGGTTTTTGGTAATGTTGTATTTCTTCATATATTGTTCTTTATTTATTTTGGCGTTTTGGTATCTAACGTGGTGAATAACACTTATAATACCCGTTTTGGTTATGTTGTTCTATTTCACAATATAGAGTACTATTCACGTGTTCTAGCGTTCTGTTAGCTTAGAACATTAAAAACACATATAATACACCTTTGTGATTATATGTTTTTGTTTCCATGTATTGGTTAACTTTTTTGTGTTTAGGGGTTTTGGTAAATAATAAACTGAAAAAGACTTAAAACACACGCTTTTGGAAATGTTGTTCTGTTTCTCCAGAGAGGGTATCTGGCATGCGTTTTAGCGTTTCGGTACGTAAGAATCTTGAAAACACTAAAAGGAAATGTTTTTGATTATGTTGTTTTGGTTTCCTCTGTAGGGTGTTTTCCATGCTTTTTAACATTTTGGTGTCTAATGACACGTTTCTGGTAATGTCATTTCGTTACACCATATTGAGTTACTTGGATGGATTTTGGAGTTTTGGTAACTAAGAAGCTCAAAAACACTGAAAATATAGGATTTTTGTAATGTACTTCAGTTTCTTTATATAGGATACTACGTATGTGTTTTGGCATTTTAATACCTAATATGGTGAAACGCAAACGTTTTTTGTATTTTTTTTTTTTTTTTCATTAATTAGTGATATTCATGTGTTCAATTCCTAAGAACCCCAAAAACATTTACGAGACAGGTTTGTGGAAATACCATAATGTTTCCCTATATTATGTACTTTGCATGCGTTTTGGCGTTTTGGTGCATAATAAACTAAAACACACTCAAAATACATACTTTTGATGTTGTTCTGTTTGTAAAAGAAAGGATGTTTTGAATGCATTTTAAAGTTTTGGTACGTAAGAAACTGGAAACATTTAAAAGACACGTTTTCCCCATATAGGGTGTTTCATATGCTCTTTTGCGTTTTTTGTGTCTAATATGCTCAAAAACACGCAAATGAGAGATTTCTGGTAATGTTACACCATATACGATGTTGTGCATGCATGTGCATGTGCTTGCACGTTTTGTTACTTTGCAAGCTCAAAAACACTCAAAATACACGTTTTGCATGAACTTGTCCTGGTTTTCCAATAAAGGGTGTTTTACATGCGTTTTAGCGTTTTTGGTTTGAAAGAAACTGAAAATCACTCAAAAGCCAGGTTTTTCGTAATTTTGTTTTCATTTCCCTATATAGTGTGCTTTACTTGCACTTTAGCGTTTTGGTATCTAAGAAGTTGAAATAAGTAATAATATAGGTTTCTGTTAATGTTGTTCTATTTCTTCATTTAATTTTTTTGTATTTTGGCGTTTTGCTACCTAATATGGTGAATAAAACTGATAATACAGTTTTTTTGTTATGTTGTTTTATTTCTCAGTATAGAGTATTATTCACGTGTTTTAGCGTTCTGATATCTAAGAACTTCAAAAGCACTTATAATACTTATAATACTCGTTTGTTATTGTAGAATTTTGTTTCCTTATATTAGCTGCTTTGCATGTGTTTAGGTGTTAAATACCTAACAAAATGAAAAAAATACTTAAAACGCACGTTTTTGGAAACATTGTTCTGTTTCTCCCAGAAGGGTGTCTGGCATGCGTTTTAGCGTTTTAATAAGTAAGAATCTTAAAAAAGGTATTGTAAGGACACGTTTTCCATTATGTTGTCTCCCATGTAGGGTGTTTTACATGCTTTTTTTGCATTTTGGTGACTAACACGTCCAAAAACACCAAAATTACACGTTTCCGGTACTACTATCTTGTCCTTCTCATATCGATTTATTTGCATTCATTTTGGAGTTTTGGTACCTTTAAAGCTTAAAAACAATGGTAATACATGATTTCAGTAATGTCTTGTTTCTATGTTTCTTTTCATGCTTTTTTTTGGCGTTTTGATACCTAACATGGTGAATCTTACTCACAATACGTGTTTTTGGTAATTATATTCTTTTTGTAAATGCAGATTTATATTCATGTGTTTTAGCGTTTCAGTAACTAAGAACCTCAAAAACATTTTTTATGACAATTATGTTTTAATTGCGTTTAATTTATCCAATTTGGCTACTTTACATGTATTTTGGCGTTTTGGTACTTAATAAACTCAAAAACACTCAAAACACGTTTTTTTTTTGGGGGGGGTAATGTTCTTGTGTTTCTCCAGAAAGAGTATTTTCCATGCATTTTAGAGTTTTGTTACATAAGATCCTCAAAACACTCAAAAGGCACAGTTTTGATAATGTTGTTTAGTTTTCCCGTATAGGGAGTTTTCCATGCTTTTAAGCATTTGTATCCTTAATGTGCTCAAAAACACGTAAATGATAACTTTCTAGTACCTAACAAACTGACCTAACATACCCAACCTTTCTAGTACCTCTCTACTACCTAACAAACTGGAAAACTCTTAAAACACATTTTGTTTAAATACTGTTCTGTTTCTCTGAAAAGGGTGTAAGGCATGTGTTTTAGAGTTTTGGTACGTATAAATTTAAAAAATACTCAAAGAACACGTTTTCGATCATGCTGATTCCGTTTCTTATGTAGGATGTTTTTTTTTTTTTTTTTTTATCATTTGGTATTTAATAGGTCCAAAAACCCCGAAATGACACGTTTCTGGTAATGTCGTCTCGTTACCGCATGTCGAGATATTTACATGCATTTTGGTATTTTGGTAAATAAGAAACTCGAAAATACATGATTTTCGTAATGTAGTTCTATTTCTTCATATAAGGTTCTTTGTATGTATTTTGGCGTGTTAATGCCTAAGATGGTGACACACTAATAATGAATGTTTTTTTTTTTTTCAATATAGAGTGATATTCTTGTATTTTAGCGTTTAAATAAACAAGAACGTCAAACATTTATAACACAGGTTTGTGAGAATACCGTTTAGTTTCCCTATATTGGATACTTTCAATGCATTTTTGAATTTTGGTACCTAATAATCTCAAAAAGACTCAAAACACACGTTTTTGGTAATGTTGTGTTTCCCCCAAAAAAATGTGTTTTAAATGCATTTTAGAGTTTTTGTACGTAAGATGTGCAAAAACACACAAAAGACAATTTTTATATAAGGAGTTGAAATAGGGTGTTATCCATCATTTTTAGTGTTTTCGTGTAATATGCAGAGGAGTTAGGTGAGAGGTATTCAGCACAGATAACTTTAGTTTGAGAGTGACTGTCATCGTAGGCAGATGGTGGAAAACTCGGACAAAAACACTCAAAATACTCGTTTTTGGTAATATTTTTGTTTCTCCGTGAAGGAAGTTTTGCATGTGTTTCAGTGTTTTTGGTATATGAAAAACTGAAAAACACTCAAAAGTCACATTTTTGGTTATGTTGTTTTCTAATTCCTAATTAAAAAAACACTCAAAAAACTCGTTTTTTGTAATATTTTTCTGTTTCTCCATGAAGGAAGTTTAACATGTGTTTCAGTGTTTTGGTATAATAAAAACTGAAAAACACTCAAAAGTCACATTTTTGGCTATGTTGTCTCCTATTCCAGTATTACGTGTTTTCCATGCTTCTTAGTGTTCTCGTGGCTAACTAACATAAATTCGTTACCTTTCCTCATATAAGGTTTTTTTTAGATTTTTTTCGTTAGTCAGGAGGTCGTAAGGTCGAAATGAAGGACAAATGAGTTAAATATAGAAGGGTAACTAGCTCAGAGAAGGTGAGAAATAGCTTGTAGCTAAAGTGTTTGCTACACAAACTGGAGAAGTATTTTTGAATAAAATAGACTTGCTTAGAGGAATGACGTGTGTAGAGAACATTGATATCGTTGCTTTAACAGAATCATGGTTAAATATGTCAAGAAAAGTATTTAATCCAGAGGTTATGATAGATGGTTATACACTATTCTATAAAGACAGGGAAAACAGGAGAGGAGAAGGCGACGCGTCATACGTTAGGACACATTAAAGTATAATTAAAACAGACAGCAAAACAGAGTCGATATGGGTAGATATTAAGGAAGGATCACAGTCAGTAGTACTGGGATTAGTTTACAGGTCACCGAACAGTACAAAGGAAATTAACACCTTACTATGGCAGGAAATAAATAGAGCAGGAAGGTACTGCCAGGTATGTGTGGTAGGACATTTTAATTTTAGGAATATCGACTGGAGCCTGATGGTGGGTCACAGGGAAGCAGAGGAATTTCTTAAGGGCAATTCAGAATATTTTTTTAAAAAGAGGTAATCGCTGAACCCACAAGGGGGAACAATATTCTTGATTTAATGTTATTCTCAAAAGGGTGTTTTCCATGAGATTTTGCTTTGTTGTACGAAAATAACTCAAAAACATTGGAGAGAGACTTCTTTTTTATAAGGTGGTTTCCATGCTTTTTTAATTTTGGTGTCTAGCACGCTCATAGACACTCAAAGGACACTTTTTTTTTTTCTTATCTCGTTTCCTTACCGTTAAGAGAGTGCATTGCATGTATTTTGGCGTTTTGCTACCTAATAATGTGCAAAAAAAACTCAAAATACATTTTTTTGGTAGTGCTCTTCTTTTTCTCGATATAGAATTTTCCATGCTTTTTAGGAATTTTTTTACCAAAGAAACCAAAAAACTCTCAATACACGTTTCTCGTAATGTCTTTTCATTTCCCCATATGGAATATTTTGCATGCATTTTGGCATTTTTTACATAAGAAGATAAAAAACACTCAAAATAAGCGTTTTTGGTAGAATTTTATTTTTACTCTATAATGTGTTTTTTTTTTTTCCATGCGTTTTAGCGTTTCGGTATATAAATAGCTGATAAACACTCAAAAGACACGTCTTTGGTAATGTTGTTTTCTTTCCCAGTATAGGGTGCTTTCGATGCTTTTTAGAGTTTTGCTGCCAAAACGCTGATAAACACTCAAAAGACACGTCTTTGGTAATGTTGTTTTCTTTCCAAATATAGGATGCTTTCGATGTTTTTTTTGGATTTTGCTGTCAAAAACGTTGATAAACACTCAAAAGACACGTTTCTGGAAATGTCATTTCTTTTCTCCTTATCAGGTGCTTTGCATGCATTTTGGCGTTATGGCTCTCTGCAATGTGAAATACACCTAAAATACACGTTTTTGTAATTTTTTTTTTTTTTTATGTAAGAAGGACACTGGCCAAGGGCAACAAAAATCAATAAAAAAAAATGCCCACTGAAATACCAGTCCCGTAAAAGGGTCAAAGCAGTGGTCAAAAATTGGTGGATAAGTGTCTTGAAACCTCCCTCTTGAAGGAATTCAAGTCATAGGAAGGTGGAAATACAGAAGCAGGCAGGGAGTTCCAGAGTTTACCAGAGAAAGGGATGAATGATTGAGAATAATGGTTAACTCTTGCGTTAGAGAGGTGGACAGAATAGGGGTGAGAGAAAGAAGAAAGTCTTGTGCAGTGAGGCCGCGGAAGGAGGGGAGGCATGCAGTTAGCAAGATCAGAAGAGCAGTTAGCATGAAAATAGCGGTAGAAGACAGCTAGATATGCAACATTGCGGCGGTGAGAGAGAGAGGCTGAAGACAGTCAGTTAGAGGAGAGGAGTTGATGAGACGAAAAGCTTTTGATTCCACCCTGTCTAGAAGAGCAGTATGAGTGGAACCCCCCCAGACATGTGAAGCATACTCCATACATGGACGGTTAAGACCCTTGTACAGAGTTAGCAGCTGGGGGGGGGGTGAGAAAAACTGGCGGAGACGTCTCAAAACACCTAACTTCATAGAAGCTGTTTTAGCTAGAGATGAGATGTGAAGTTTCCAGTTCAGACCGAGGATATTCAGTGTAGAAGAGGGGGACAGTTGAGTGTCATTGAAGAAGAGGGGATAGTTGTCTGGAAGGTTGTGTCGAGTTGATAGATGGAGGAATTGAGTTTTTGAGGCATTGAACAATACCAAGTTTGCTCTGCCACAATCAGAAATTTTAGAAAGATCAGAAGTCAGGCGTTCTGTGGCTTCCCTGCGTGATATGTTTACCTCCTGAAGGGTTGGACGTCTATGAAAAGACGTGGAAAAGTGCAGGGTGGTATCATCAGCATAGGAGTGGATAGGACAAGAAGTTTGGTTTAGAAGATCATTAATGAATAATAAGAAGAGAGTTGGTGACAGGACAGAACCCTGAGGAACACCACTGTTAATAGATTTAGGAGAAGAACAGTGACCGTCTACCACAGCAGCAATAGAACGGTCAGAAAGGAAACTTGAGATGAAGTTACATAGAGAAGGATAGAAACCGTAGGAGGGTAGTTTGGAAATCAAAGCTTTGTGCCAGACTCTATCAAAAGCTTTTGATATGTCCAAGGCAACAGCAAAAGTTTCACCAAAATCTCTAAAAGAGGATGACCAAGACTCAGTAAGGAAAGCCAGAAGATCACCAGTAGAGCGGCCTTGACGGAACCCATACTGGCGATCAGATAGAAGGTTGTGAAGTGATAGATGTTTAAGGATCTTCCTGTTGAGGATAGACTCAAAAACTTTAGATAGGCAGGAAATTAAAGCAATAGGACTGTAGTTTGAGTGATTAGAACGGTCACCCTTTTTAGGAACAGGTTGAATGTAGGCAAACTTCCAGCAAGAAGGAAAGGTAGATGTTGACAGACAGAGCTGAAAAAGTTTGACTAGGCAAGGTGCAAGCACGGAGGCACAGTTTCGGAAAACAATAGGAGGGACCCCATCAGGTCCACAAGCCTTCCGAGGGTTTAGGCCAGCGAGGGCATGGAAAACATCATTGCGAAGAATTTTAATACGTGGCATGAAGTAGTCAGAGGGTGGAGGAGAGGGAGGAACAAGCCCAGAATCGTCCAAGGTAGAGTTTTTAGCAAAGGTTTGAGCGAAGAGTTCAGCTTTAGAAATAGATGTGATAGCAGTGGTGCCATCTGGTTGAAGTAGAGGAGGGAAAGAAGAAGAAGGAAAGTTATTGGAGATACTTTTGGCTAGATGCCAGAAATCACGAGGGGAGTTAGATCTTGAAAGGTTTTGACATTTTCTGTTAATGAAGGAGTTTTTGGCTATTTGGAGAACAGACTTGGCATAGTTCCGGGCAGAAATATAAAGTTCATGATATTCTGGTGATGGAAGGCTTAAGTACCTTTTCTGGGCCACCTCTCTATCATGTATAGCACGAGAACAAGCTGTGTTAAACCAAGGTTTAGAAGGTTTAGGACGAGAAAAAGAGTGAGGAATGTACGCCTCCATGCCAGACACTATCACCTCTGTTATGCGCTCAGCACACAAAGACGGGTCTCTGACACGGAAGCAGTAGTCATTCCAAGGAAAATCAGCAAAATACCTCCTCACGTCCCCCCAACTGGCAGAGGCAAAACACCAGAGGCACCTTCGCTTAGGGGGATCCTGAGGAGGGATTGGAGTGATAGGACAAGATAAAGATAAAGATAATGTTTTATTTCCCCATATAGAGTGGTATTTAAAAAAAAACCTGTAATACACGTTTCCAGTATTGTCTCTATGTTTCCCAATATAAACTTCTTGGCATGGATTTTGGCGTTTTTCTACGTAATAAGATTAAAAAAAAAAACTCAAAATACGTGGTTTTGGTAAAGTTATTCTGTTTTTCCATGGAATGGGTTTGGCATGTCTTTTATCATTTTGATACATAAGTAGATGAAAATCCCTCAAAATGCGTGTTTTTTTTTTCTTTCTTAATGTTGTTTTCTCTTCTTATATAGGGTGTTTTCGATCCTTTTTTAACGTTTTGCTGTCAAACACGCTCATGAACACTCAAAAGATACGTTTCTGGAAGTGTCATTTTCTTTCTCTTAATAGGGTGCTTTCCATGCATTTTAGCTTTATGGCACCTAACAATGTGAAATACACGTTTTTTGGTAATGTTCTTTTCTCCAAATAGAGTGCTATTTATGCGTTTTAGCGTTTTTGGTGCATAAGAAGTTCAAAATCACTTTCATACACGAATTTCGCAATGTCTTTTCGTTTGATGTTTTACAAAGTAACAAGCTCAAAAACACACAAAATTCTTGCTATGGCTAAAGATAGCCTATTTTTCTTTAAAGGGTGTTTTGCATGTCTCTTAGCGTTTTCGTACGTAACATGTAAAAAAAAAAAAAAAACTGAAAAGACGTTTTTTTTTTTTCCCCATGTTGGTTTATTTCCATGGTTTTTAGCACTTTGGTGCCGACCACGCTCAAAAACACTCAAAAGACACGTTTTTTTTTTTTTGGTAATGTCGTTTGATTTTGATATACAGGGACTCTGAATCCATTTTGGCATTTTGGTATCTAATAATGTGAAAAAGATAAGATAAGATAATTTATTCGTCAAGTTGTAATACAAAATGTAATACAAATGAAATTCATTTTGACTTAAGAGCTCCCTAGTACTTGCTTATACGTAACATTAAAAAGCAAATAAAATCAGTAAAACAATAAAACAATAAAACATTAAGAAAGGAGTCATTACATGGGCTATCGTATACATGCAATATCGGGCTATTTCTGCCCTCATCATGAACCATCGCATACAGTAACCATGAATACTTAAATCTAAAAATTATAGTGATGATAGATGATTGAAAAGGAGAATGCTTTTAGGTACAAATGACTTCCTATATCTGTCAGTACGCTGCATGGGCAGAGCCAACCTTCTACCAGATTTTAGAAATGTGTAACAGTTATGTAGCGGATGAGTGATATCTTTCATTATTCTGTCCACTTGTTTCATTGTACCTGTCTGATAGAGCTTATCTAATGATATGGTCTGTGCACCTAATTTTCCTGCCTTCTTAACAATCCTTCCCAGCTTATTTTTATCTTTACAGGTAAGCTTTCCATAACAGGCAGTGATCGAAAAGTTTAGGACTGGTTCCAACACTTAAAATACACGTTTTTGGTAAAGTTTTTCTGTTTATAGATATAGTGTTATTTATGCGTTTTAGCATAAATAAGCTCAAAAACTCATAATACACGTTTCTCGTAATTTCTTTTCTTTTTCACATATAGGGTACCTTTTTGGCGTTTTTTACGTAACAAGCTCAAAATAGTTATTTTTTGTAATGTTATTCTCTTTCTCTATAAAGGGAGTTTTACATTCATTTTTTTTTTTTTTTTGCGTTTTTCTACATAAGTAGCTCCAAAACATCGAAAAGAGATGTTTTGGTAATGTTTTGTTTTTCCCATATGTAATGCTTTCTATGCTTTTTAGCGTTTTGTTACGTAACCCGCTCATAAAGACTCAGAAAACATTTTTTTTTTTTTCTTTTTGGAAATCGCGTTTCCTTACTTCATATAAGGTGTTTTGCATCCATTTTGGCATTTGGTACCTAACAATTTCAAATACACTCAAAATACACGATTTTGCTAATGCTGTTCTGTTTCTCCATATAGAGTGATATTATTCGTTTTTCAGTTTTAGTATCTAAGGAGTTCAAAAACACTCATAATACACTTTTCTCGTAATGTCTTTTCCTGTCCTCATATATGGACTTTCCATGGATTTCTACGTTTTTTGTACGTAACAAGATAAACACTCAAAATACTTGTTTTTATTAATATTATTGTATTTCTCCAAAAAAAAAAAAAAGTGTTTTCGATACGTTTTAGCGGTTTGGTATGTATGTAGCTCAAAAATAATCAAAAGGCACGTTTTTTATGATGTTTTTGATAATGTTATACGTTTTACAAAGTAACACGTTCATAAACACTCAAAAGACACGTTTCTGGAAATGTCGTTTTCTTTCCCCTTATAAGGTTCTTCGGATGTATTTTGGGGTTATGGCACCAAATAATGTAAAATACATTCAAAATACACGTTTTTGGTTTTGTTGTTCTTTTTTCCATATAGAATGCTATTGTTGTGTTTTATTGTTGTCGTATCAAAAACGCTCAAAAACACTCATAATACACATTTCTCGTAATGTAATTAGAAATTAGAAAACAACATAACCAAAAATGTGACTTTTGAGTGTTTTTCAGTTTTTAATATACCAAAACACTGAAACACATGCAAAACTTCCTTCATGGAGAAACAGAAAAATATTACCAAAAACGAGTATTTTGAGTGTTTTTGAGTTTGTTATTTACAAAAACTTATAATAATAATAATAATGATAATAATAATAATAATAATAATAATAATAATAATAATAATAATAATAATAATAATAATAATAAACGGTTTATTCTTCAGGCAGTTAACAAACTGAAAATGTAGAGATGGGGTGGGGAAATACTTAACATTTATCCTAAAGCTAAGTCTAATCTAGAAGGGAAAACTTACTTATCAACTTACGTATTAAACTTGTGTATTACTTACGTATCAAAACGCTAAGATGTATGCAAAACACACTTTATGAAAAAACGAATAACCAGAAACATGTATTTTGAGTTTTTTTTTGAGCTTGTTACATACAAAAAACACCAAAATGCATGCAAAGTACCCTATATTAGAATATGAAAGGACATTACGAGAATCGTGTATTATTGTTTTGAGGTACCAAAATGAATAACACTCTATATGGAGAACGCAATCATTACAAAAAACGTGTATTTTGAGTGTTTTTCACATTGTTATGTACCAAATGCCAAAATGCATGGAAATCACCCCATATGGGGAAACGAAAGGATAGTAAGAGAAACGTGTATTATGAGTGTTTTTGTGCTTCTTACGCAGCAAAACGCGAAAACGCGTTAATAGCATTCTCTATGGAGAAAGAGAACAAAATTAATAAAACATCCATTTTAAGATGGTTTCGCATTGTTAGGTATCAAAACGCCAAAATGCATATGGAAAGGAGACGACATTTCTACATAAATGTCTTTTGAGTCTTTATATGCGTGTTAAGCACAAATACCCTAAAAAGCATAGAAAGCACCCTATATGGAAAAAGAAAACAACATTACCAAAAACGTGTCTTTTGAGTGTTTTTGAGCTAGTTATTTATCAAAATGCTAAAAACGCATGCAAAAACATACTTCATGGAAAAACAGAAAAATATTACCAAAAACATGTTTTTTTCAGTGTTTGTGAGCTTGTTACACAGAAAAACGCCATAATGCATACAAAGTATCCTGTATGGGGGAAAAAAAAAAAGACTTCCACAAACGTGTCTTATGAATGTTTATGAGCGTCTTAGGCACCAAGAGGCTAAAAAGCATGGAAAGCACATTAAATGGGAACATTTAATAACATGTACATGTCAAAGCAGTGGTCAAAAAATGATGAATAAGTGTCTTGAAACCTCCCTCTTGAAGGAATTCAAGTCATAGGAAAGTGGAAATACAGAAGCAGGCAGGGAGTTCCAGAGTTTACCAGAGAAAGGGATGAATGATTGAAAATACTGGTTAACTCTTGCGTTAGAGAGGTGGACACAATAGGTGTGAGAGAAAGAAGAAAGTCTTGTGCAGCGAGGCCGCGGAAGGAGGGGAAGGATGCAGTTAGCAAGATTAGAAGAGCAGTTAGCATGAAAATAGCGGTAAAAGACAGCTAGATATGCAACATTGCGGCGGTGAGAGAGAGGCTGAAGACAGTCAGTTAGAGGAGAGGAGCCGATGAGACGAAAAGCTTTTGATTCCACCCTGTCTAGAAGAGCAGTATGAGTGGAACCCCCCCAGACATGTGAAGCATACTCCATACATGGACGGATAAGGCCCTTGTACAGAGTTAGCAGCTGGGGGGGGGTGAGAAAAACTGGCGGAGACGTCTCAGAACACCTAACTTCATAGAAGCTATTTTAGCTAGAGATGAGATGTGAAGTTTCCAGTTCAGATTATAAGTAAAGGACAGACCGAGGATGTTCAGTGTAGAAGAGGGGGACAGTTGAGTGTCATTGAAGAAGAGGGGATAGTTGTCTGGAAGGTTGTGTCGAGTTGATAGATGGAGAAATTGAGTTTTTGAGGCATTGAACAATAACAAGTTTGCTCTGCCCCAATCAGAAATTTTAGAAAGATCAGAAGTCAAGCGTTCTGTGGCTTCCCTGCGTGATATGTTTACCTCCTGAAGGGTTGGACGTCTATGAAAAGACGTGGAAAAGTGCAGGGTGGTATCATCAGCATAGGAGTGGATAGGACAAGAAATTTGGTTTAGAAGATCATTAATGAATAATAAGAAGAGAGTGGGTGACAGGACAGAACCCTGAGGAACACCACTGTTAATAGATATAGGAGAAGAACAGTGACCGTCTACCACAGCAGCAATAGAACGGTCAGAAACGAAACTTAAGATGAAGTTACAGAGAGAAAAATAGAAAACGTAGGAGGGTAGTTTGGAAATCAAAGCTTTGTGCCAGACTCTATCAAAAGCTTTTGATATGTCCAAGGCGGCAACAGCAAAAGTTTCACCAAAATCTCTAAAAGAGAATGACCAAGACTCAGTAATGAAAGCCAGATCACCAGTAGAGCGGCCTTGACGGAACCCATACTGGCGATCAGATAGAAGGTTGTGAAGTGATAGATGTTTAAGAATCTTCCTGTTGAGGATAGATTCAAAAACTTTAGATAGGCAGGAAATTGAAGCAATAGGACGGTAGTTTGAGGGATTAGAATGGTCATCCTTTTTTAGGAACAGGTTGAATGTAGGCAAACTTCCAGCAAGAAGGAAAGGTAGATGTTGACAGACAGAGCTGAAAGAGTTTGACTAGGCAAGGTGCAAGCACGGAGGCACAGTTTCGGAGAACAATAGGAGGGACCCCATCAGGTCCATAAGCCTTCCGAGGGTTTAGGCCAGCGAGGGCATGGAAAACATCATTGCGAAGAATTTTAATAGGGGGCATGAAGCAGTCAGAGGGTGGAGGAGAGGGAGGAATAAGCCCAGAATCGTCCAAGGTAGCGTTTTTAGCAAAGGTTTAAGCGAAGAGTTCAGCTTTAGAAATAGATGTGATTGCTGTGGTGCCATCTGATTGAAATAGAGGAGGGAAAGAAGAAGAAGCAAAGTTATTGGAGATATTTTTTGGCCAGAAATCACGAGGGGAGTTAGATCTTGAAAGGTTTTGACATTTTCTCTTAATGAAGAAGTTTTTGGCTAGTTGGAGAACAGACTTGGCATGGTTTCGGGCAGAAATATAAAGTGCATGAGATTCTGGTGGTGGAAGGCTTAAGTACCTTTTGTGGGTCACCTCTCTATCATGTATAGCAAGAGAACAAGCTGTGTTAAACCAAGGTTTAGAAGGTTTAGGACGAGAAAAAGAGTGAGAAATGTACGCCTCTATGCCAGACACTATCACGTCTGTTATGCGTTCAGCACACAAAGACGGGTCTCTGACACGGAAGCAGTAGTCATTCCAAGGAAAATCAGCAAAATACCTCCTCAGGTCCCCCCAACTAGCAGAGGCAAAACGCCAGAGGCACCTTCCCTTAGGGGGATCCTGAGGAGGGATTGGAGCAACAGGACAAGATAAAGATATGAGATTGTGATCGGAGGAGCCCAACGGAGAAGAAAGGGTGATAGCATAAGCAGAAGGATTAGAGGTCAGGAAAAGGTCAAGAGTGTTGGGCGTATCTCCAAGACGGTCAGGAATACTAGTACGGTGTTGCACCAATTGCTCTAGGTCATGGAGGATAGCAAAGTTGTAGGCTAGTTCACCAGGATGGTCAGTAAAGGGAGAGGAAAGCCAAAGTTGGTGGTGAACATTGAAGTCTCCAAGAATGGAGATCTCTGCGAAAGGGAAGCAGGTCAGAATGTGCTCCACTTTGGAGGTTCAGTAGTCAAAGAATTTCTTATAGTCAGAGGAGTTAGGTGAGAGGTATACAGCACAGATAAATTTAGTATGAGAGTGACTCTGTAGTCGTAGCCAGATGGTGGAAAACTCGGAAGATTCAAGAGCGTGGGCACGAGAGCAGGTTAAGTCATTGCGCACATAAACGCAGCATCCAGCTTTGGATCGAAAATGAGGATAGAGAAAGTAGGAGGGAACAGAAAAGGGGTTACTGTCATTTGCCTCAGACACCTGAGTTTCAGTAAGGAAAAGAAGATGAGGTTTAGTAGAGGAGAGGTGGTGTTCTACAGATTGAAAATTAGATCTTAGACCGCGAATGTTGCAGAAGTTAATGAACAAAAAAGTTGAGGGGGGTCTCAAGACACTTAGGGTCGTCGACAGAAAGGCAGTCCGACCTTGGGACATTTATGGTTCCCTCCCCAGATGGGGTCTCCGAGGCTGGTGTAGGAGTCGCTATGATGATTTTAAAATTTTTGAGTGAAGGGTGTGTGTGTTATTAGGTGCTTGTAGTTTTGTGTGGAGGAAGAGAGTTGTCTTTAGAGGGCAGGCTGTGACTGCCCCCTTGTGTTGTGAGACACAAAGAGAAACGTTCAGTGAGGTCACAGCTGGGTTTAATGATAAGTTCACAGCACCCCCTGAACAGTGCTTTAGACCTCACTGGGAGAAATTATCGTTTCGGCAGGTGTCTACTGCCTCCTCCTACCTCCTATATATATATATATATATATATATATATATATATATATATATATATATATATATATATATATATATATATATATATATATATATATATATATATATATATATATATATATATATATATATATATATATATATATATATATATATATATATATATATATATATATATATATATATATATATATATATATATATATATATATATATATATATAATAACATTTCACAAAAAAAATTTTGTGAGTTTTTCAGGTTTTACGTAGAAAACGCCGAAATGCATAAAAAATACACTATATGGGGAAACGAAAAGATATTGAAGGACCAGTATTATGCGTGTTTTTTAACTTTTTTGATAAAAAACGTGAAAATGCGTTAAAACCATTTTATATGGAAAAAAAAAAGAAAACGTGTTATTTGAGAGTTTTCACATTGTTAGGTACCAAAACGCCAAAATGCATGGATAATCCAATATATGAAGAAACGAAACGACATTCTATGAAATGTATCTTATGTGTTTTTTTTTGTGGATGTTATGCAAGAAAACGCTAAAAAGCATGAAAAGCAATGAAAAACAACGTGCCTTTTGAATGTTTTTCAGCTTCATGCGTACTAAAACGTTAAAACGGTAAAACATACTGAAATGAAAAAACAAAAGTAACATTAGCAAAAACAAGCATTTTGAGTGTTTTTGAGTTTGTTACGTACATCAACGCCAAAATGCATGCATAGGGAAACGAAAAGACATTATGAGAAACATGTATTTTGTGTGTTTTAGCTGCTTTGGTACCAAAACGCTAAAACGCATGAATAGTACTCTATATGGAAAAACACAATAATATTAATAAAAAAAAAATCAGTGTATTTCAACATGTTATATAACGATACACTTAAATGCTTGCAAAACACGCTATATGGGAAAAAAAAAAATAAATAAATAAATAAATGTCAAAAAAAGTGTCTTTTGAGTGTTATGTACCATCAATAAAAAAATAAATAAAAATAGAAAGCACACTCTATGGGAAAACGATTTTTCAGTGTTTTTCAGTTAGGTACCAAATCGCAAAAATGCATACAATGAACACTCTATGGGGAAACGAAACGATATTTGCAGAAACGTCTCTTTTCAATGTTTATTAGAGTACTGGGTACCAAAACGCCAAAAAGTATGGAAAGCACCCTATATCGAATTAAAAATCAACATTACCAAAAAATGTGTCGTTTGATTTTTTTTTTTTTTCAGCCTCTTAAGTACCAAAACGCTTAAACGCATGCAAAACATCCTATATTGGGAAAGGAAACAACTATATTGGGAAACGAAAGAATATTACGAGAATCGTGTGTTATGAGTGTTTGTTGAGCAAAATACTAAAACCCATGAATAGCACTCTACAAGGAGAAAGAATGACATATACCACAAGCATATTCTTGAGTGTTTTTCACATTATTATGTACTAAAACGCCAAGATGCATTGAAACAACACTATATGGGAAAAACAAACGACATATCCAGAAACGTGTCTTTTGAGTATTTATGTGCGTGTTATGCACCAAAACGCTAAAGAGCATGGAAATATGGGAATACAAAACAACATTACGAAAAACGTGTCTTTTGAATGTTTTTGAGCTATTTACATACCAAACCGGTAAAATGCAGGCAAAACACCCTTTAAGGAAAACAGAATAATATTACCAAAAACATGTATTTTGAGTGTTTTTTTTTTTAGCTTCTTACGTAGAAAAACGCAAAAATGCATGAAAAGTAACCTATATTTGGGAAAGGAAAAGACATTACCATAAACTTGTATTATGAATGGTTTTGAGCCTCATAGGTATCAAATATCTAAAACACATGTATATCACTATATATGGAGAAACAGATGAACATTACAAAAAACTAGTATTTTTAATGCTTTTTTTCCATTTTGTAAGTACAAAAAACGCAAAAATGCATGCAAAGCATTAGTATATAGGGAAAAAACGATATTTGAGCGTGTTATTCACCAAATTCCTAAAAAGCATTTTTCGTACAACAGTACGAAAAACGTGTGTTTTGTGTGTGTTTTTTTTTTATTTCTTACGTACCGAAACGCTAAAACGCATGCGAAACACTCTTTATGGACGAACAGAATAAAATTACCAAGAAAAAAAACAAGTAATTTGAGTGTTTTTGACCTTGTCACGTACAAAAACGCCAAATTGCATGAAAAGTACTCTATCTTGAGAAAAAAAAAATTACGACTCGAGAAACGTGTATTATGAGTGTCTTTGATCTCTTTAGGTACTAAAACACGAAAAAAAAAAAAAACGTTAATAACAATCTATACGAAGACAGAACATTACCAAAAACTTGTAATTCCCCTATATGGGAAACAAAACTACATTCAATGAAATGTATCTTTTGCGTGTTTTCGAGCATGTTATGCACCAAAACGCTAAAAAGCACCCTCTATGGAAATATAAAACAATATTACCAAAAACCTTTCTTTTCAGTCTTTTTCAGCTTTTACTTACCAAAACAATAAAACGCATGAAAAAAAAACACCCTTTTATCAATAAACTGAATGACATTACCTACCAAAAATAAGTATTTTGAGTATTTTTGAGTTAATTACGTACAAAAAAGGCAAATATGAATGCAAAGTACCCTATACGATGAAACAAAAACATATTGCGATAAATGAGTAATATGGATGTTATTGACCTTCAGAGGTACCAAAGCGCTAAATTGTATGAACAGAACAACATTACCAAATTTTTAGTGTATTTAGGTTCGAAAACGCCAAAATCCATGCAAACCAAGCTATATATGGAAAGGAAACGAGATTTCCTGAAACTTGTTTTTTGACTGTTTATTAGCTCGCTCTGCACCAAAACGCTAAAAAGCATAGAAAGCACTTTATATGGGAAAACAAAACATTAACAAAAAAAAAAAAAAAAAACGTTTTTGACTTAGCATCAAAACGCTGAAAGGCAAGGAAAACACTTTTTATAGAAAAACAGAAGAAAAACATCATCATTAGTAAAAACGTGTATTTTGAGTATATTTCACAGTTAGGTACTAAATTGACAAAATGCACGTACAGCACCCTATAATGAAAAAGAAAATGAGATCTCCAGAAATGTCTCTTATGAGTATTTTTGAGCGTGCTAGGCACTAAAACGACAAAAACCATGAGAAAACAAAATATTTACAAAAAAAGTCTGTATTCACTGTTTTTGAGAAACCTACGTATCAAAAAGCTAAAAGGTATGCAAAACACCCTTTATGGATAAACATTGTTATGGATATTATTATATATTATATATCATATATATTACATACATTATATATAGATTATTATTATGGATAACATTACCACAAATAAGTATTTGAGTGCTTTTGATGTTGTTACGTACAAAAACGCCAAAAAGCATAGAAAGTACCATATATTTGGAAAAGAAAGAACATTACGAGAAACGTGTATTAAGAGTGTTTTTGAGCTTCTTAGGTACTAAAATTTTAAATCGCATGAATAGTACTCTATATAAAGAAACAAAACAAAATTACCAAAAACGTGTATTTTTTATTGTATTTCACAATATTATGTACCAAAATGACAAAATGCACGCAAAGCACTGTATATGAAGAGAGGAAACGAGACTTCTAGAAACGTGTCTTTTGAGAATTTATGAGCATGCTAGGCACCAAAACGCTTAAAAGCATGGAAAGCTCCTTATATGGGAAAACAAAACAACATTACGATAAACGTTTCTCTTCAGCGGTTTTGCGATGCTGCCTTACCAAAACGATAAAACGAAGGCAAAACTCATTTTAAAAAGAAAGATAATAGCATTACCAAAAAGTAGCATTTTCAGTGCTTTTGTGCTTCCTAAAAACGCCAAAATGCACCAAAATATCCGATATGGGAAAACTAAAATACATTTCGAGAAACGTGTATTATGGTTGTTTTTGAGCTTATTAGATACCAAACTGTTAAAAGCCATGAATAGTACTCTATATTGAGAAACAGAACAACATTACCAAAATCGTGTATTTTGAGTGTATTAATCATTGTTAGATAGCAAAACACCAAAATGCAAGTACCGTATATGGGGAAAGAAAACGAGATTTCTTGAGTTTTGGCACGTGAGTAGCTCAAAAAACACTCAAATGACACGACTTTGATAATGTTGCTTACTTTTCCCATATAGGGTGCTTTGCCTGCATTTTGCGCTTTGGTACTTAACAATCTCAAAAATCTCAGAATAGACGTTTTTGATAAAGTTATTATGTTTCTCTATAAAAAATGTTTTGCATGCGTTTTAGGGTTTGTTACGAGAAAAGCTGAAAAACACTCAAAAGCCACGTTTTTAGTAATGTTTTCTTTTCCCATATAGTGTGTTTTACATGCACTTTAACGTTTTTTGTAGCTAACATGGTTAAAAAAAAAAAGAATCATAATACACATTTTTGGCAATCTTATTATGTTTCTCAATGGCGTTCTGATACCTAAGAGCATCAAAAACACTCAAAATACACGTTTGTGATGATACCATTTCTTTTCACTATATTGGCTACTTTGAATTTGTTTTGGCGTTTCGGTACCTAATATACTAAAAAAAAAAAAAAGACTTGAAACACACATTTTTGGAAATGATGTGTTTCTCTGAAAAGAGTGTATGGTATGAGGTTTAGCGTTTTTGGTACGTAAGAATCTGAAAAAAAAAAAAAAACATTGAAATTACATGTTTTCAATTATGCTTTGTTTTACCCTGAAGGGTGTTTTCCATGCTTTTTTTTATCGTTTTGATTCCTAATACGCTCAAAAGCACCAAAATGATACGCTTTTGGCAATATCGTCTCGCTACCCCATATAGGGTTGTTTGCATACATTTTGGCGTTTTAGTACCCAAGAAGCTCAAAAGCACTGATAATACACGATTTTGGTAATATTGTTTTGTTTCTTCATATAGTGTTCTTTGTATGCATTTTTACGTTTTTGTACGAAACATGGTTAATCACACTAATAATATATGTTTTTGGTAATGATGTTCTGTTTCTCAATATAAGTGATATTCATGTGTTTTAGCGTTTCAAAAACATTCATAAGACAAGTTTGTGGCAATATACGGAACCTAAGGTATATTACCAAAAATTTGTCCTATTAATGTTTTTGAGGTTCTTAGATAATGAAAAAGCTAAAACATACGAATATCACTAGGAATATTTAGGAATAGAACCTCATTACCAAAAACGTGTATTATGGGTGTGAATCACCATGTTAGCTACCAAAACGCCAAAGTGCATACAAAGAACCCTATATGAAGAAACAGAACAACATAACTAAATTTGGTTTTCAGTGTTTTTAAGCTTCTTATGTACCGAAACACCAAAATGCATGTAAACAGTCCTGTATAGGGAGACGAGACATGACCAGAAACGTATCATTTGGATGTTTTTGAGCGTATTAGGCACCAAAGCGCTAATAAGCATAGAAAACACCTTTCATCGAAAATATATATATATATATATATATATATATATATATATATATATATATATATATATATATATATATATATATATAAAATCGAGAACGTGTCATTTCAGCGTCTTGAAATTCTTACGTACCAAAACGCTAAAACGCATGCCACACACCCATTCTGCAGAAAAACATAAATATAAATTTTTTTTTTTTCAGTTTGATGGGTACCAAATCACCTTAACAAATAAAAAAAAAATCAATATAGGGGAAAGAAATTGTGTAATTACAAACGTTTATTATAAGTGTTTTTAATGTTCGTAGGTATCAGAACGCTAAAACACGTAAATAGTACAACAATATAATAGAATAGTACAACTATAGAACACAATAGAATAGAAAAGTTCATCATTAACAAAAAACGTGTATTATAAGTCTTTTCACCATATTAGGTACCAAAGCGCCAAAAAACATACAAAGAATCATATATGAAGAAACGGAACAACATTACAAAACAACGCCAACATAATGCAACAACGCCAAAGAAATGCAAAGTACACTATATGGGAAAAGAAAACAACATTACCTACAACGTGGCTCTTAACTGTTTTCAGCTTCTTTCGTACCAAACCGCTAAAGCTCATGGAAACCACCCATTATTAAGAAACAGACATTATCAAAAACGTCTATTTATAGAATTTTTGAGATTGTTAGGTACCAAAACGACGAAATGCATGCATCCTATGTGGGGTAACGAAACGAGATTACCAGAAACGTGTCCTTTCCGTGTTTTTCAACGTATTAGGCACCAAAAAGCTAGAAAGCATGTAAAAAATAAAAAACGGGAAAACTAAAAAATATTATCAAAATAATTTCTTTTTTACTGTTTTTGAGCTTCTTACGTACGAAATCTCTAAAATGGATAGAAAATGCCCTTTCTGAAAAAAAAAAAAACATTATAAATAACGTGTGTTTGAGTGTTTTTTTTTTCAGTTTATTAGGTACCAAAACGCCAAAACACATGGAAAGTACCCAATATAGGGAAACGAAACGCTATTACCACAAACTTGTCTTATGAATGTTTTTGAAACGCTAAAACACATGAATATAACTTATATTGAGAAACAGAACATCATTACCAAAAACATATATTATTAGTGTGATTAACCATGTTTCGTACAAAAACGTAAAAATGCATACAAAAAACACTATATGAAGAAACAAAACAATATTACCAAAATCGTGTATTATCAGTGCTCTTGAGCTTCTTAGGTACTAAAACGCCAAAATGTATGCAAACAACCCTATATGGGGTAGCGAGACGATATTGCCAAAAGCGTATCATTTTGGTGCTTTTGAGCGTATTAGGCATCAAAACGATAAAAAGCATGGAAAACACCCTTCAGGGTAAAACAAAGCATAATTGAAAACATGTAATTTCAATGTTTTTTTTTTCAGATTCTTACGTACCAAAAACGCTAAACCTCATACCATACACTCTTTTCAGAGAAACACATCATTTCCAAAAATTTGTGTTTCAAGTCTTTTTTTTTTTTTTTTAGTGTATTAGATACCGAAACGCCAAAACAAATTCAAAGTAGCCAATATAGTGAAAAGAAATGGTATCATCACAAACGTGTATTTTGAGTGTTTTTGATGCTCTTAGGTATCAGAACGCCATTGAGAAACATAATAAGATTGCCAAAAATGTGTATTATGATTCTTTTTTTTTTTAACCATGTTAGCTACAAAAAACGTTAAAGTGCATGTAAAACACACTATATGGGAAAAGAAAACATAACTAAAAACGTGGCTTTTGAGTGTTTTTCAGCTTTTCTCGTAACAAACCCTAAAACGCATGCAAAACATTTTTTATAGAGAAACATAATAACTTTATCAAAAAAGTCTATTCTGAGAATTTTGAGATTGTTAAGTACCAAAGCGCAAAATGCAGGCAAAGCACCCTATATGGGAAAAGTAAGCAACATTATCAAAGTCGTGTCATTTGAGTGTTTTTTGAGCTACTCACGTGCCAAAACTCTAAAATACATGCAAAACACTCTTTCTGAAAAAGCCAAAAACACGTGTGTTGTGTGTTCTTGAGATTATTAGGTACGAAAACGCCAAAAACACATGTAAATTAGCCAATGTGGGGAAACTAATCGTTATTATCACAGATTTGTCTTATGATTATTTTTCAGGTTCTTATGTGCTGAAACGATAAAACACATGAACATCACTCTATATTGAAAAGAAAAAACATTATTACAAAAAAAACGTATATTATGAGTGTATTTCACCATGTTACTTCCCAAAACGAATAAATGCATACAAAGAACGTTATATAAAGAAACAGAACTACGTTACACAAACATGCTTTATCAGTGTTTTTGAGCTTCTTAGATACAAAAACGCCAAAATATACGCGAAAATCACTATATAGGGTAACAAGATGGCATTATGAGACACGTATAATTTGAGTGTTTTTGAGCGTACTAAAAAAAAAAATAAAAAAAAAAAACATGGAAAACACCATTAATGGGAAAACAAAATAATTTAATCGAAAATGTGTCCTTTCAGTGTTTTTGAGATTCTTGCATACCAAAACGCTAAAATGCATGAAAATCACCCTGTTTTGGAAAATCAGAACATTTCCAGAAACGTGTGTTTTAAGTGTTTTTTTTTTTTTTAGTTTTAGTTTTTATGGTACAAAAAAAAAAGTACATGCAAAGAAGGCAATATAGGGAAACGAAATGACATAATCACAAAAGCGTATTGTGTGTGTTTTTGAGGTTCTTAGACATCAGAACACTAAAACACGTGAATAGTACTCTATATTGAGAAACAGAACAAACATTACCGTGTATTATGATTCTTTTTCACGATGTTAGGTACCAAAATGCCAAAGTGCATGCTAAGCACACTCTATATGAATAGAAAACAGCATAACGAAAAACGTGGCTTTTGAGTGTTTTTTTCACCTTCTTTCGTACCCAAATCCTAAAATGGATGCAAAATACCCTTTCTGGTATAAAAAAAAAAAAAGGCCAAAAAATTATATCTTGAGTGAGTAGCCAATATGGGGAAACTAAACAGTATTTCAAGAAACTTCTCTTATAAATGTTTTTTTTCAGTTTCTTACTCGTAGCTACTGAAAAGCTTAAAGAAATAAATATCACTTTATATTAAGAAAAGGAACATCATAAAAAAAATTAAAAAAATGTGTATTATGAGTGTGTTTCACCATGTTAGGTACCAAAATGTCAAAATACATACAAAGAACCCTATATGGAGAACCAGAACTACTTTACCAAAATCTTGTATTTTCAATTTTTCTTTCTTTTTCAGATTGATTTCAGATTGAGATTCTTACGTACGAAAACGGTATAACGCATGCCACACACCCTTCCCGGAGAAACAGAACAACATATCCAGAAACGTGTGTTTAAAGAGTTTTTTTCTTTCAGTTTGTTAAGTAGCAAAACGCCTAATATATGAAATATATTGAAATATATGAAATATATTGCTAATATATGAAAAATAATTATATAATCTCAAACATGTATTATAAGTGTTTTTTTTTTTATGTTCTTAGATATCAGAACGATAAAACACGTGAATAGTACTCTATATTGAGAAATACGACAAAATTATCAAAAACATATATTATGAGTGTTATTTCACATGTTAGGTACCAAAACGACAAAATATATACAAAACACCCTATTTGAAGAAACACAACAATATTTTTTTTTTTTATTTCTTAAGTACCAAAACGCCAAATTGCATGCAAAAACACAATATATGGGAAAAGCAAACCACATTACCAAAAACGTGTCCTTTAATTGTTTTTAAGTTTCTTTCGTACCAAAATAACACCCTTTATGGTGAAATAAATCAACATTATCAAAAACGTCTATATTCAGTGTCTTTTAAGCTTATTATGTACTAAACACAAAAATATATGGCGTAAAGAAAAAAAATATATTACCTTAAACGTGTCATTTGCGTGTGTTTAAACATATTAATCATGAAAACGCTAAAAAGTATGGAAAATACCCTACATGGAAAAAGTAAAAAAAAAAAAAAAATTAATTACAGCATTTTTAAGCTTCTTAAGTACTAAACTCTAAAATGCATGCAAAACTCCCTCTCTGGTGGAAAAAAAAAAAAAAAAAACATTACGAAAAACGTGTGTTTTTTAGTGTTTTTGAGTTTATTAGGTACAAAAACGCCAAAACACCTGCAAAATAGCCATATCTTTCTTTCATATCAAAACATTAAAACGCATGCAAAAACGCCTATTTTGAGTGTTTTTGTGCTTGTTAGGTACCAAACCCCCAAAATGTATGCAAAGAACCATACATGGGGTAAGGAAACATTACCAGAATAGTGTCATCAAAACGATAATAAAGCATGGAAAACATCCTATTTGTGAAAATTAACTGATTTTTTTTTTTTTTTTTAATCGTGTCTTTTGAGTATTTTTTTTTTTAGCTTCTTACGTACCAGAACTCTAAAATGCATGGAAAAACACTTTCTAGAGAAACAGAACATTACCAAAAACTTTTTTCGGGATTTTTTGTGTTTATAAGGTACCAAAACGCCAAAACACATGCAAAGAAGCAAATATATGGAAACTAAACGCTATTACCAGAAATTTGTCTTATGGATGTTTTTGAAGTTCTTAGGTACTGAAACAGTAAAACACAAATATCATTCTATAATGAGAAAAAGAACATTATTGTTTTATTGTATTATTAGTGTTTCACAATGTTAGGTACCAACCAAAACGCCAAAATGCATACAAAGAACCTGATATGAAGAAACAAATTTACATAACCAAAATCGTGTATTTTCAGTGCCAAAATGCATGTAAATCATTCGATATGGGACGGTAACGAGACGACATTACCAGAAACATGTCATTTCGGTGTCTTTTGGACGTATTATGTCCCAAAAATCTAAGAAAAAACATGGAAAACATCTACATGGAAAACCAAATCAATATAATCGAAGACGAGGCCTTTCATTTTTTTTTTTTTTTTTTTTAGATTCTTGCTTACCAAAACTGCAAAATACAAGACACCGTTTTTGGAGAAACAGACCTACATTAAAAAAAAAAAAAAAAACGTGTGATTTAAATGTTTTTCTGTTTGTTGTATACCAAAACACCAAAACACATGCAAAGTAACCAATATAGGGAAAAGAAAAGATATAACTACAAACGTGTATTATTTCTCTTTTTGATGTTCTTAGCCATCTGGCTACGATGACAGTCACTCTCAAACTAAATTTATCTGTGCTGAATACCTCTCACCTAACTCCTCTGCATATTACACGAAAACACTAAAAAGAATGAATAACACCCTATTTCAACTCCTTATATAAAAATTGTGTCTTTTGTATGTTTTTGCACATCTTACGTACAATAACTCTAAAATGCATTTAAAACACACTTTTTGGCGAAACACAACAACATTACCAAAAACGTTTGTTTTGAGTCTTTTGAGATTATTAGGTACCAAAACGCAAAAATGCGTGCAAAGTATCCAATATAGGGAAACTAAACGGTATTCCCACAAACTTGTGCTATAAATGTTTGACGTTCTTATTTACTGAAACGCTAAAATACAAGAATATCACTAAACATTGACAAAAAAAAAAAAAAAAACGTATTATTAGGGTTTCACCATCTTAGGCACCAACAAGCCAAAATGCATACAAAGAACCTTATATGAAGAAATAGAACTACATTACGAAAATCATGTATTTTCGAGTTTCTTATTTACCAAAATGCCAAAATACATGTAAATATCTCGACATGCGGTAACGAGACATTACCAGAAGCGTGTCATTTCATTGTTTATGGACGTATTGGATACCAAATGATAAAAGAAAAGAAAAAAAAACATAAAAAGATCCTACATAAGAAACGGAATCAGCATAATCGAAAACGTGTTCTTTGAGTATTTTTAAAATTTATATACAATTTATACCAAACTCTAAAACATATGCCTTACACCCATTTCGGAGAAACAGAACAGTATTAAAAAAAAAAAAAAAAAAAAAACGTGTTTTAAGAGCTTTTCAGTTTGTTGGTAATAGAGAGGTACTAGAAAGGTTATGTATGTTAGGTCAGTTTGTTAGGTACTAGAAAGGTATCAACTGCGTGTTTTTGAGCACATTAAGGATACAAATGCTTAAAAGCATGCAAAACTCTCTATACGGGAAAACTAAACAACATTATCAAAATTGTGTCTTTTGAATGATTTTGAGCATCTTACGTAACGAAACTCTAAAATGCATGGAAAATACCCTTTCTGGAGAAACACAACATTACCAAAAAAAAACGTGTTTTCAGTGTTTTTGAGTTTATTAGGTACCAAAACGCCAAAACACATGCAAAGTAGCAAAAATGGGTAAATTAAACGCTATTAAAACAGAATTGTCATATGAATGTTTTTGAGGTTCTTAGGTACTGAAACGCTAAAATATATGAATATGAATTTATACTTACAAATAGAACATCATTACCAAAAACACGTATTGTGAATAAGATTCACCATGTTAGGCATCAAAACGCCAAAAAAACATTAAAAGAACCATATAAACAGGACATTACTGAAATCATGTATTACCAGTGTTTTTGAGCTTTTAAGGTAACAAAACTCCAAAATGAATGCAAATAAATCGATATGAGAAGGACAAGACAGTAGTACCGGAAACGTGTCATTTTGGTGTTTTTGACGTGTTAGTCATCGAAATGCAAAAAAGCATGGAAAACACCCTACATGGGAGACCAAAACAACATAACGAAAAACGTGTCCTTACAATATCTTTTTTTTAAGATTCTTACTTATCAAAACGCTAAAACGCATGCCAGACACTCTTCCGAAAGAAACAGAACAACATTTCCAAAAACGCGTTTCAAGTATTTTTTTTTTTCATTTTGTTAGGTACGAGTATTTAACACCTAAACACATGCAAAGCAGCTACTATAGGGAAAGAAAATTCTACAGTAACAAACGAGTATTATAAGTATTATAAGTGTTTTTTTTTTTAAGTTCTTAGGTATCAGAACGCTAAAACACGTGACTACTGAGAAATAGAACAAAATAACAAAAAAAACTGTATTATCAGTCTGATTCACCATGTTAGGTAACAAAACGCCAAAATACAAAAGAAAACTATATGAAGAAATAGAACAACATTAACAGAAACCTATATGCATGGAAAGAACACTATATGAAGAAATAGCAAAAACAAAAACAAAAACGTGGATTTTGAGTGTTTTCAGCTTCTTTCCTACAAAAAATATAAAAACGCAAAAACACATGCAAAACACTTCATGAAAAAAACAAACAAACAGAACAACTAGAGAAAAAAAACTTTGAGTGTTTTGAGCTTGTTAGGAAGCCAAAGGCAAAAATACATCCAAAGAACCCTATATTCAGTAATGAAACGGCATTAACAGAAACTTGCCATTTGCCTGTTTTTTAGGATATTCGGCTACAAATCGATAAAAAAAAAAAAGCGTGGAAAACACCCTATATGCGGTGCTTTTGAGTTTTTTTCCGTATGAAAACTCAAAAATGCATGCAAAAATTCGTTTCTTGAGAAAGCGAACAACATTACCAAAAACATGTTTTTTTTTTTATATGTTTTAAATGCTTTTACGTGACATGATAAATTTTCATTAGGTGCCAAAACAACAAAACACATGCAAAATACTCAGAATGGGGAAACTAAACACTGTTACCACAAACTTGTCTCATGAAAGTTTTTGAGGTTCCTAGGTATTGAAATGCTAAAAAAAAACACATGGACATAACTCTATATTGAGAAAAGAACATCATTATAAAAAAGAAAGATGTATTATGAATGTGTTTCACCATTTCATTTACCAAAACCCAAAAATACATAGAAAGAATCCTGCATGAAGATACAGAACTACAATACCAAAAACCTGTATTAGGCAAGGCGCACATTGAGACGCAGGGCAGCACAGAGCAGGGCAGACGCAGGGCAGGGCAGGGCAGGGCAGCACAGCGCAGCACAGGCGTGGTGCGCACATTGAGAAGCAGGCTGTCGTCCTGTGCGGTAGCGTTGATCATGGCTGTTGCCAAAAATTACTTTGGAAACCTTAGTTCCGATTCCGACTCAGAAAACGAGTTCGAGAAAGTAATGTTATTATATGACATTTGTAGAGCAAAGAGGTCAGTGTGGAGGAGTGAATACATGGAGAAGAGGAAAACACATGGAGAATTTGCCCATAACTCGTCCTTATAAGTTCCTCTCATATAATCAGGATGACTAGTGTCATACAGCACTCTTTGATGGCGAACAGCCTCTATGAGTTGCTCCGTGGACGACATTGTGAGTACTAAAGAGCGAGTTGCTATCAAGCTGCGCCGCACGTGGCACAGGAAACTGCGTTCGAACGACTGCGTCGCGCAGGCCGACACAGGTCTGCATCTGTGCTGTGCTGTCCTGCGTGTCAATATGCGTGCTTAGGTTTAAACCAGTGAGATGCAGTTTTCTGCCCTGCTCTGTGCTGTGTCGCCTGTGTTGCCTGCGTCTCAATGTGCGCCCGGCCTTATGAATGTTTTTGAATTTCTTAGTTACCAAAACGCCAAAATGTATGCAAACCACCCTGTATGGGATACCGACACGACATTACCATAAACGTATCATTTGGGTATTTTTCAGCGTGTCATTTTGGTGTTTTTGGACGTATTATGCACGAAAATATGCAAAACACCTTATGCAAAACACCTTATATGGAAAATTAAAACACCATAATCGAAAACGTGTTCTTTAAGTTTTTTTTTTTTTTTTTTTTAGATTCTAACGTACGAAAATGCTGAAACGCATCAGACACCTGTTAAAGAAAAAACAGAACGATATTTCCAGAAACGTGTGTTTTAAGTTTTTTTTTTCTTTTTTTTTTTTTTTGTTAGGTACCAAAGCGTCTAAAGAAGAAAAGAAAGCCAAAATAGGGAAACGAAATGATATAATCAGAAACGTATATTATGAGTGTTTTGTTTTTCTTATGTTCTTAGCTACCAAAACGGTAAAAGATGTGAATAGTACTCGATATTGAGAGAAAGAACAATAAAAAAAGGTATTATGAGTTTTATTCACCATTTCAGATACCAGAACGCTAAAATACATGCAAATAAATCTATAAGAAGAAAATGAAAAACATTACCAAAAACCTTTATTATGATCTGTTTTATGACTATTTTTTAACTTGTTAGGTACCAAGACGCCAAACTGCATGCAAAGCACACTGTATGGGAAAAGAAAACGTCACCAAAAACATGGCTATTGAGTATTTTTCAGCTTCATTCGTACCAAAACCTTAAAACGCGTGCAAAACACCCTTTATGGAGAAACACAACTTTATCAAAAATGTCTATTTTGAGTGTTTTTGAGCTTTATGTATCAAAACACCAAAATTCATGCAAAGCACCCAATACTGGGTAACGAAACGACATTACCAGAAACTTTTCATTTCTGTGTTTTTTCAGCATATTAGGCAACAAAACACTAAAGAGCATGATAAACACTCTATGTGGGAAAACTGAACATCATCACAATCATGTCTTTTTAGTGTTTTTGATCTTCTTATGTACCAAAACTCTAAAATAAATGCAAAACACTTTTTCTGGAGAAAGGGAACATCATTACAAAAAACGTGTTTCCAGTGTTATATGGGGAAACTAAACGCCATTACCACAAACTTGTCTTATGAATGTTTTTGAGCTTCTTAGGCAGTGATACGCTAAAATACATGGATATTATTCTATACTGAAAAAAGAAAAAAAAATAATAATAATGATAGGTACCAAAACGCCAAAATGCATACAAAGATTCATATATGAAAAAAAAAAAACTACATTATCAAAATTGTATAATTTTATTTATTTTTTTTTTGAGATTCTTAGTTGCAAAAACCCCAAAATGCGTACAAATAATTGGATATGGGGTAAAGAGACATTACCAGAAACATTTCAGTATATTATAGACCTATTAGGCACAAAAATCCTAAAAATCATGGAAAACACGCTACATTGGAAACCAAAACAACATGAAAAAAATGTCTTTTCTGTGTTTTAAGATTATTATGTACGAAAACGATGAACGTATGCAATACAGACAGATACAGGTGTATATGTGTGTATTCTGTTGTTCTGTATCCCCAGATACAGAACAACAGTTTATTAGGTACCAAAATACCAAAACACATGCAAAGTAGACAATATAGTGAAACTAGACGCCGTTACCACAAACTTGCCTTATGAATGTTTTTGAGCTTCTTAGGCACTGAAACGCTAAAATACATGAACATTATTCTATACCATATCATACCGCAGTGTCGTGTCAGGTGACGTTGGCGACAATGGAATGCCACACTCTTCTGTTCCCAGCCAACTCCACTACTTCTTCCATCTTCTTTCTTCCCACCATCCCCTTGATTCCATCCATGTACTTCATCCTCTGTCTCCCTCGTGCTCTCTTCCCCTCGATCATCCAAAAGAGACAGTCTCTCTCAAGACCATCCCCCCTCAAAACTGTATGAAAAAAAAAAATAATAATAATAATAATTACCAAAAAACGTGTATTATGAGTGTGTTTCACCATGATAGATTCCAAAACGCCAAAATGCATGCAAAAAAAAAAAAACATGAAGAAATAGAACATTATCAAAAGTCTGTTTTTTTTTTTTTTTTTTTTTTTTTACGTGTAAAGTTCCAAAGTGCACCATCACCAAAGTGCACCAACACCAAAGTGCACCACCACCAAAGTGCACCAACACCAAAGCGCATGCAAAACAAACATAATGGGAAAATAAAACATTACAATAAAACATTACAAAAAACATGGCTTTTGAGTGTTTTTCAGTTTCTTTCGTAACAAAACGCCAAAATGCATACAGAGTACCCTATATGTTGTGACGGAAATACAGTACCAGAAACGTACCATTTGCGTGTTTTTGTGCATATCAGGCAACAAAACACTAAAAATCATGGAAAACACTCTATATATCAAAACTAAACATTATCAAAATAATTTCTTTTCAATGTTTTTTTTTTCAGATTCTTACGTTCTAAAGTCTAAAAGACATGCAAAACTCCCTTTCTGGAGAACATAACAATTTTGCAAAATTATTTTTTTTTTAGTATTTTTGAGTTTATTAGGTACCAGAACGCCAAAACACACGCTAAGTACCAAATATGGAGAAACAAAACGCTATTACCACAAACTTGTCTTACGAATATTTTTGAGGTTCTTAGGCAATGAAACGCTAAAGCATATGAATATCCCTCTAGATTAAGAAAAAGAACATTACAGAAAACGTCTATATTGAGTGCTTCACTATATTATGTATCAAGACGCCACAAATGCATACAAAGAACCCTACATAAAGAAAAAAATTAAATAAATAAATAAAATAAAAATGTATTACCAAAATCGTGTATTTTCAGTGTTTCTGAACTTCTTAGTTACCAAAAAGCCAAAATACATGCAAATAACTCGATATGGTGTAACGAGACGACATTACCAGAAACGTGTGATTTCGGTGTTTTTTTTTTTTTTTCGGCGTATTCAGCAAAAAATTTGTAAAAAGCATGAAAAACACCCTACAGGGGAAACCAAAACAACATAAACGAAAGCGTTTCCTTTGAGTGTTTTTGAGATTCTTACATACCGAAATAGCTAAAGCGCATGCCAGCCGCACTTTCTGGAAAAACAGAAAAACAGTGTGTTTTTCAATTTGTTATGTGACAAAATCTTTAAAGATATGCAAAGTTGCATATATTTGGGAAACGAAGTGATACAATCACACTATGAGTGTTTTTAATGTAAAATACCTGAATGATATTATATATTCAGAAATAGAATAAAATTACCAAAAACGTGTATTATGAGTCCTATTCACCATGTTTAGGTACCAAAATGCCAAAATACACAAAGAGAATCTTATATGAAGAAATAGAATATTATTATCAAAAACCTATATTCTAACTTTTTTAACTTGTTGGGTACATAAGCACCAAAGTGTATGCAAAGCAAACTATATGGGAAAAGAAAAGGAAAAAAAACGTAGCTTTTGAGTGTTTTTAGCTTCTTTCGTACCAAAACGATAAACCACATACAAAATACCCTTTATGGACAACTTTACCAAAACTATATCAAAATCGACTATTTTAAGTGTCTTTGAGTTTGTTACGTACCAAACCGCCAAAATACATGCAAATTAAACTACATGGAAGGTAACGAAACAACATTACCACAAACGTGTCATTTGCGCATTTTTCAGGATATTAGGCCACAATACAATAAAAAGTATGGCAAGCAACTTATAAAGAAAAACTAAATAACATTACGAAAATCATGTCTTATGAGTGTTTTTTTAGCTTCTTACGTGCCAGAACTCTAAAATGCATGCAAAACACCCTTTCTAGGTGTGTGTTTTGAGTGTTTTTGAGTTTCTTAGGTACAACAACGAAAGCCAATATGAAGAAACTAAACGCTTTTACCTAAATTTTTCTCATGAATGTTTTTAAGGTTCTTAGGTACTGAAAAGCTAAAATACATGAATATCACTATATATTGAGGAAAATAACATCATTACAGATAAAGATTATATAAGTGTGTTTTATCATGTTAGGTACCAAAACACCAAAATGCATATATAAAAAAAAAAAACTCTATATGAAAAAAAAAGTCAGTATTACCAAATTCGTGTATTTTCTGTATTTTTCTACTCCTTAGTTACCAAAACACAAAGGAAATGCATGCAAATAACTCGATATGGGGTAATGAGACGCCATTATCAGGAAAATTTTATTTCGGTGTTTTTGGACGTATTAGGCAACAAAATACTAAAATGAATGGAAAAAACCTACATTGGAAGACAAAAACAATATAATCGAAAACGTGTCCTTTGAGTGTTTTTGAGATTCTTACGTACCAAAACGCTAAAACGCATGCCTGACACTCTTTTTAGAGAAATAGAACAACATTTCTAAAAACGTGTGTTTTAAGGTTTTTTTTTTTTTTTGTTAGGTGCCAAAAAACGTAGACACATACAAAGTACCCAATATAGTGAAACAAAATATAGTGAAAACACCATGTTAAATCCAAAACACCAAAATGCATGCAAAAGAACCCTATATGAAGAAACAGAACAATATTACCAAAAGCCTGTTTTATGACTGTTTTTTTTAACTAGTTAGGTACGAAAACGTCAAACTGCATGCAAAGCACACTGTATGGGGAAAAAAAAAATGTGGTTTGAGTGTTTTTTACATTCTTTCGCACCTAACCGCTAAAACGCATACAGAACACCCATTATCGAGAAAGGGAACAAGTTTGTCAAAAACGTCTATTTTGAGAGTTTTAAGCGTGTTAGGTACCAAAACGCCAAAATGCATGCAAAAAAAGCACGCTATATTGGGTAACGAAACGACATTACAAGAAAAGTGTCATTTCCGAGTTTTTTTGACATATTAGGCACAAAAAAAAGAATAAAAAGCATGGAAAACACCCTATATGTGAAAAGTAAACAACTTGATCAAAATCATGTCTTTTCAGTGTTTTTGAACTTCTTACATACCAAAACTCTAACATGCATGCAAAACACGCTTTCTGGAGAAACAGAACAACTATACCAAAAACGTGTGTTTTGAGCGTTTTTCAGTTTATTGGGTATCAAAACGCCAAAACACATACGAAGTAGCCAATATGGGGAAATAAAACGCCATAACTGCAAACTTGTCTTATGAATGTTTTTGACTGGTAATGAAACACTAAAACACAGAAATATCACTCTATATTGAGAAACAGAACATCATTACCAAAAACATGCATTATGAGTGTGATTCACCATGTTAGGTACGAAAATGTCTATATGAAAAAATAGAACAGTACAAAAAAGTTTATAATCAGTGTTTTTTTTTTTTTATCTTCTTAGGTCTCAAAACGTCAATATCTATGCAAACATCCATATATGGGGTAACGACGAGACATACATTTAAGTGTTTTTGAGCGTATTAGGCACCAAAATGCTAAAATGTATGAAAAACACCCTTCTTAGAGAAACTGAACAACATAAAACGAATCTTTTCAGTATTTTTGAAATTCTTACGTACCAAAACGCTAAAATACATGCTAGAAACGGTTTTTGGAGAAACAGAACTCCTTTTAAAAAAAAACGTTTATTTTAAATGGTTTTCAATTTATTAGGTACCAAAACACCTAAACACATTCAAAGTAGCCAATACAGGGAAACGATGTCATATATCTATAGATCTATTAGAATCAGTACAGAGGAGAATGACTAAAAGGATACAGGGGATGAGGAGTTTCCTTACGAGGCGAGATTGAAGCTGTTAAATCTACATTCTTCTAGAGAGACGCAGGTTAAGAGGGGACCTGATAGAAGTCTTTAAGTGGTATAAGGGTTATAACAAGGGGGATGTAAGCAAAATTCTTAGGATCAGCAACCAGGATAGAACATGAAATAACGGGTTCAAGAATATTTCTAGAATCGTGGCCTGTCCGTGTTTTTTTTTTTTTTTCAGTAGATTAGGCACAAAACGCTAAAAAAAAAAAAACATAGAAAACACCCTTTAAAGGAAAACTAAACATTATGAAAATTGTTTCGAGTATTTTTTTATCTCCTTATGTACCAAAATTCTAAAATGCGTGTAAAACTCCCTTTCAGAAGAAAAAAAAAATATCAAAAACGTGTGTTGTGAGTGTTTTTGAGTTTATTAGGCATCAAAACGCTAAAACACAAGCGAAGTAGCCAGTATGGGGACACTAAGCAAAATTACCTCAAACTTGTCTTATTTCTTGTTTTTGACGTTCTCAGCTACTGAAAAAAGAACATCATTACATCATTACAAAAAACGTGTATTGAGTGTGTTTTACCAAAACGCCAAAATGCATATAAAGAAATATGAAGAAACAGAACTACATTACCAAAATCGTTTATTTTCAGTGTTTTGAGTTTTTTAGTTACCAAAACGCCAAAAAAAAAAAAAATCTAAATTACTCGATATGAGGTAACAAGACATTATTGGAAACGTGTCATTTATTTGTTTTAGTACGTAACAGGAACAACAATTTTAAAAAGCATGCAAATCACCTTACAGGGGAAACCAAAACAATATAACCGAAAACGCTTAAACGCATGCCACTTCTTGGAAAAACTGAACAACATTAAAAAAATGTGTTTTAAGTAAAAAAAATCCAAAACACATGCAAAGCAGCCAATATAGAAACCTGTATTGAGTTTTTTTTTTTTTTCCTGTTCTTAGGTATCACAACGCTAAAACACGTGAATAGGACTATATATTAAGAAAAATAACAATATTACCAAAAATGTGTTCTTTGAGACTTATTCACCATATTATGTACCATGACGCCAAAATGCATATAGAAAACCTTATATGAAGAAACAGAACATTACCAAAAACCTGTATTATAATTGTTTTTAAACTTGTTAGCAACCAAAACGACAAAATGCATGCAAAGCACACTATATGGGAATAGAAAACAACATTAATAAAAACGTTACTTTTCAGTGTTTTTCAGCTTTTTTCGTACCAAAACCCTGAAACGGATGCAAAACATCCAATATGTAGAAACAGAACAACTTTATCACAAACGTCTATTTTGATCGTTTTTGAGCTTGTTAAGTACTAAAACGCTTAAATGTATGCATGGCACCCTATACAGGGTAAGGAAACGGCACGTAAGGAAACGTTTCATTTGTGTGTTTTTGATGATACAATTATTAGGCACCAAAACGCTAAAAAAAAAAAAAAGCATGGAAAACACCATATATGGTGAAAATAAATAACATTATCAAAATCGCTTCTTTTGATTGTTTGAGCTTCTTTCGTACCAACATACAAAATTCTAAAACGCATGCAAAACAACCATTTCTTGAGAAACAGAACATTATTGCCAAAAACGTGTGTTTTGAATTATTTGAGTTTATTATGTACCAAAACGCCCAAACACGCAAAAAGAATCCAATATGTGGAAAATAAACGCTATTACCATAAAATTGTCTTATGAATGTTTTTTTTTTTTTTTTTTGAGGTTCTTAGGTAATGAAACGCTAAAACGCATATCACTCAATCATGAAAAATCGAACATCATTAAAAAAAAAAAAAAAACGTGTATTATGGGTGTGATTCACCATGTTAAATACCAAAACGCTAAAATATATGCAAAAGAATCATATATGAAGAAACAGAACAACAATGAGAAAATTGTCAATTATGTACTCTCAGTGTTTTTGAGCTTATTAGATACCAAAACGCCAAAAATGCATGCATATTGGGGAACAAGACGACATTACTAGATACGTGTCATTTTTGTCTTTTTGGACATAATAGGTACAGAAATGCTATAAAGCAATGAAAACCTAAACAACATAATCGAAAACGTACCCTTTTGATTTTTTTTTTTTAGATTCTTACGTTCCAAAACCCTAAAACGCATGCCACACTCCCTTCTTGGAAAAGCTGAACTACATAAAAAAAAAAAAAAAAAAACGTGCGTTTTATGTGTATTTCGGTTTGTTAGGTACCAAAACGCCAAAACATATGCAAAGTAACAAATATAGGGAAACGAAATGATATAATAACAAACGTGTATTATAAGGATTTTTTTTTAATGTTCTTAGTTATCAAAACGCTTAAACACGTTAACAGTACGGTATATTAAGAAAAGAACATTATCAAAAGTTGTTCCATGAGACTTATTCAACATATTATGTACCAAAACGCCAAAATGTATGTAAAAACCCTACATGAAGAAACAGAACAACGTTATCAAAAACCTGTATTATGATTGTTTTTGAACTTGTTAGGGACAAAAACTAGAAAGTGCGTGCAAAGCAAACTATATGGGAAAAGAAAACATGACAAAAAAACATTGCTCTTTAGTGTTTTTCAGCTTCTTTCGTACCAAAACCCTAAAACGGATGCAAAACACCCATTATGGAGAAACAGAACAATTCTATCAAAAAAAACTTCTATTTTGATTGTTTTTGAGTTTGTTAGGTACCAAAACGCTTATATGCATGCATAGCACACTATATAGGGTAAGGAAACGATATGTAAGGAAACATTTCATTTGCGTGTTTTTGATGATACAAGTACTCGTACTAGGTACCAAAACGCTAAAAGGCTTGGAAAACACCATATAAAGGGAAATTAAACACATTATCAAAATCTTATCTTTTGAATATTTTTCAGCTTCTTACGTAACAAAATACAAAACTTTAAAACGCATGCAAAACAATAATTTATGAGGAAACAGAACAATATTGCCAAAAACGTGTGTTTTGAGGGATCTGACTTTATTATGTACCAAAACGCTAAAACACATGAAGAAAAAAAAAATCAGTATGTGGAAAGTGAACGCTATTACCATAAACTTGTTTTATGAATGTTTTTGAGGTTCTTAGGTACTGAAATGCTAAAAGGTATGAATATCACTCTAGAATGAAAAATAGGACATCATTTTAAAAAACGTGTATTATGAGTGTGATTTACCATATCAAATACCAAAACACTAAAATATATACAAAAAACCCTATATGAAGAAACAGAAAAATATTACTAAAATCGTGAATTATTATTAGTATTTTTGAGCTTATTAGGTATCAAAATGCCAAAATGCATGGAAACAACACTATATTGGGTAACGAAACGACATTACCAGAAACGTATCATTTGCGTATATTTTTGAGCATATTAAGCACCAAAACGCCAAAAAGCATTGAAAACAACCTTAATGGGAAAACAAAACATAATCGAAAACGTGTCCTCTCAGTGTTCTCGAAATTATTACATATCAAAACGCTAAAACGCTTGCCAGACACCCTTTTCTAGAAACAGCAACACTTCCAAAAATATGTTAGTTTTTTTTTTTTTTTTTTCATTTTTTAGGTACCAAAACTCCAAAACACATGCAAAGTAGCCAATATAGGGAAACGAAATTATATAATCACAAACGTGTATTATGTGTGTTTTTGATGTTCTTTAAGTTATCAGAACGCTAAAACACGTGAATAGTACTATATAATAAGAAATAGAGAAACATTACCAAAAAGGTATATTTTGAATCTTATTCACCATGTTAGGTACCCAACCGCCAAAATGTATGCAAAGAACCATGTAAGAAGATATTGCCAAAGACATGTATTTTGACTATTTTTGAACTTGTTAGGTAACGTCAAAGTGGATGCAAAGTACACTATATAAAAAAAATAAATAAAAAAAACAAAAACGTGGCATTTGAGTGTTTTTTAGCTTCTTTTGCACGAAAACTCTAAAACGCATGCAAAACACCCCTTAAGGAGAATAAGAACAATTATATAAAAAAAAATGTCTCTTTTAAGTATTTTTTATCTTGTTAGGTACCAATTCCAATGTTAGGTACCATGCCAAAATGCATGCAAAGCGCCCTATATGAGGTAAAGAAAAGAAATTAATAGAAACGTGACATTTTCTTCCTTTTGAGTATATTATGCACCAAAACGCTAAAATGGATAAAAAAAAAAAAATAAATAAATAAAAACACTATGGGAAGACTAAAATTATCAAAATCGTGTCTTTTGAGCGCTTTTTTTTTTTTTTTTTGACCTTCTTACGTACCAAACTCTAAAATGATGCAACATTACCAAAAATGTGTGTTTTCAGTATTTTTCGAGTTTATTAGGTACAAAAACGCCAAAACACATGCAAAGTAGCCAATATAGGGGAACTAAATGCTATTACCACAAACATATCTTATATATATATATATATATATATATATATATATATATATATATATATATATATATATATATATATATATATATATATATATATATATATATATATATATATATATATATATATATTTTTTTTTTTTTTTTTTTTTTTTTTAGGTTCTTAAGTACCGAAAAAAATATTTGAGAAAAGAACATATCACAAAAAAAAAAATCGTGTTTTATGAGTGTCTTTCACAATGATAGGCACGAAAACGTCCAAATGCACACAAAGAACCCTATATGAAGAGACAGACCAACATTACGAAGAACGTGTATTATCAGTGTTTTTGAGCTTCTTGAGTAGCAAAACACCAAAATGCATCCAAACAATACTATATGGGGTAACGAGACATTAAAAGGAACGTATCATTTTGGTGTTTTTGAGCTTATTAGGCACCAAAACGCCAAAAAAAAAAAAAAAAAAACATGGAAAAACACCCTTCATGGGAAAACAAAACAGCATAATCATAAACTTGTCCTTTAAGTGTTTTCGAGATTCTTACCTACTAAAACGGTAAAACGCATTTCAGACATATTTCTTGGAGAAACTTCTAAAAACGTGTCTTTTAAGTGTTTTTTTTTCAGTTTGTTAGGGATCAAAACGCCAAAACACATTGAAAATAGCCTATATAGTAGCAACGAAATGATACAATCACAAAAACGTGTATTATAGGAGTTTTTTTTTTTTTCTCACCTAAAGCACGTGAATAGTACTCTATATCGAGAAATACAACAACATTATTAAAACATGTATTATGAGTCTTATTCACTTTGTTAAGTATCAAAACGTCAAAATGCATACAAAAAAAACCCTACATGAAGAAAAAAAAACATTATTAAAAACCTGTATTTTCTCTGTTTTTGAACTTCTTAGGTACACATACTAAACGGGAAAGGTAAGCATACTGAATGGAAAAGAAAACATTACCAAAAACTTGGCTTTTATATGTTTTTTTTCGGTTTCTTTCGTTCCAAAACGTTAAAACAGATAGGAAATATACTTTTATTTTGAGTGTTTTTGAGCTTGTTAGTTACAAAACACCAAAATGCATGCAAAAACACCCTATATAGAGTAAAAAAAAAAATGACATAAACAGAAACGTGTCATTTGTGTATTTTGAGCATATTAGGCACACAAACAAGAAAAAGCATGGAAAACACTCTATATGGGAAAATAGACATCAGTTAAATCGCATCTTTTGAATGTTTTTTTTCTTTTTTTTAGCTTCTTAAGTACTAAGACTCTAAAATGCCTGCAAAAAAGAAAGAAAAAAAGAAAGAAAGAAAGAAAGAAAAAAACTTTCTAGAGAAACAGAACAACATTACCAAAAACATGCAAAAAAAAAAAAAAAAACATGTACCAAATACACATGCAAAGTAGCCAATATGGGGAAACTAAATGCTGTTACGACAAACTTGTCTTATGAATGTTTTCGAGGTTCTTAGGTACTAAAACGCTAAAACACATCAATATCGCTCTATATCGAGCAAAAGAATATCATTACAAAAAACGCGTAATACGAAGTGTTTCACCATGTTAGGTACCAAAATATCAAAATGCATATGAAGGACCATAAATGAAGAAACAGAAATACATTACCAAAATCTTGTATTTTCAGTGTTTTCACCATCTTAGTTGCCAAAACGCCATAATGCATGCAAATCTCTCGATATGAGGTAAGGAGTCGACATTACTAGAAACGTGTCATTTCTGATTTTTTTTTACGTATTATGCACCAAAATGTAAAAAAACAAGAAAAAAAAAACATGGAAGACTCATTACAATGGTAATCAAAACAACATAATGAAAAACGTGTCCATAGTTTTTTTTTTTTTTAGATTCTTACGTAACAAAAGACTAAAACGCATGCCAGACACCTTTCCTGGAGAAACAGAACAACATTTCCAAAAATGTGTGTTTAAATATTTTTTTTCAGTTTCTTAGGTATAAAAACTTCTAAGCACATGCAAAGTAGCATATACAGGGAAACGAAATTATATAATAACAAACATGAATTATGAGTGTTCTGATGTTCTTAGTTATCAGAACGCAAAAAAAAATAAATAAATAAAACGTGGTAGTGCTTTATATTGTTAAACAGAAAAACATTGCGAAATGTGGATTATGAGTCTTTTTCACCATGTTAGGTACCAAAACGCCAAATTGCATGAAAAAAAAAAACACTATATGAAAAAACAGAATAACATCAACAAAAATCTTTATTATAACTGTTTTTAACTTGTTAGGTACCAAAACGCCAACGTGCATGGAAAGCACTCTATATAGAAAATAAAACAACTTTGTCAAAAAAAAAAAAATATATATATATATATATATATATATATATATATATATATATATATATATATATATATATATATATATATATATATATATATATATATATATATATATATATATATTGGAATTTAAATGTTTTTCAGTTTCTCTTGTACCAAAACTCTGAAACGCATGCAAAACATCCTTTATGGAGAATCAGAAGAACTTTATCAAAAATATCTGTCTTGAGTGTCTTTGTTAGGTAACAAAACGCCTAATTGCAAGCAAAGCACCCTATACATTGTAACGAAAATACTTTACCAAGAACGTGCAATTTGCGTGTTTTGAGAATATTAGGGAACAAAAAGCTAAAAAGTATGGAAAAAACAATATACGGGAAAACTAAATAACATTATCAAAATCGTGTCTTTTGAGTGTTTTATTTTTTTTCACATGCTTACGTACCAAAACTCTAAGAAGCATGCAAAACACCCTTTCTGGAATATACATACATGCATAAAAATAACCCTATTTGAAGGAACAGAACTATATTACCGCAATCGTGTGTTTTTCATTGGTTTTGTGCTTCTTAGTTACTAAAACGCATAAATGCATATAAATGAGTCCATAAGGTGTTACGAGACGGCATTATCAGAATGTATTATTTCGGTGTTTTTGGACGTATTAAGGTAGGCGCACACTTGTTCGCATCGTACGGACGGCACGCATCGTACTCATCGGATTGTTTTTGAGGTCAGCGCATACTGGTCCGCATCGTACGGACGGCACGCATCGGACGGATCGGATTTTCTGCGCACATTGTCGGCATTGGACCATTCACCACCCGCAGTTGTGAAGCTGAGCTCTCTCTGGAAGGACATACTCCATCCGCATCGTTCGTACGCATCGGATTGAATGCTCTTTCGGGGATCCTCGTCGGCATTGCCGATGTCCGATGCGTACGACGCGGTCAAATGCGCGCAGACCCATTTTAAATAATGTAAAGAATACTAAAATCCGATGCGTACGATGCGTGCCGTCCGTACGATGCGAACAAGTGTGCGCCTACCTTTAGGCACCAAAATGCTAAAAAGCATGGAAAACATCTTTCGTGAGAAAACAAAACAACGTAATGGAAAACGTGTCCTTTGAGTGTTTTTGAGATTCTTACGTACTAGAACGCAAAAACGCATGCCAGACACCCTTTCTGGTGAAACAGAACAACATTTCCAAAAACTTGTGTTTTAAGTGTTTTTCAGTTTGTTAAGGAACAAAACGCCTAAACACATGGAAAGTGAAACGATATAGTCACAAACGTGTATTATGAGTGTTTTTGATGTCCTTAGATATCAAAACTCTAAAACACGTGAATAGTACTCTATATTAAAAGAAAAAAAACTAACAGAAACGTGGATTTTGAGAGTTTTCAACTTTTTTCATATCAAAACGTTAAAACGCATGCAAAACTCCCCTTTTTAAGAAAAAGAACAACTTCATATTATTTTTTTCGGGGTTTTTGAGCTTGTTAGGTACCAAAACGCCAAAATGCATGCAAAGCACCCTATACTGAAAAAACAAAACATTACCAAAAACGTGTCATTTCCGTGATTTTTTTCTTTTTTTTTTTGGCATATTAGGCACCAAAAAGATAAAAAGCATGCAAAACACCCTATATGGAAAAACTAAACATCATCAAAATCGTGTATTTACGTGTTTTTAAGCTTCTTAGGCACCAAAACTCTAAAATGGATGCAAAACACCCTTTCTGAAGAAAAGAACATTATAAAAAAAAAAAACGTCTGTTCTGAGTGTTTTTTTTTTTCAGTTTATTAGGTACCAAAACCCCAAAACACATGGAAAGTATTAGGAAACTAAACGCTATTACCACAAACTTGTTTTATGAATATTATTGAGGTTCTTAGGTACTGAAACGCTAAATCAAATGAATATTTCCCTATACTAAGAAATGTAATATCATTACCTAAAGCGTGTATTATTAGTGTGATTCACCATGTTAGGTACCAAGATAGTAAAATGCAAACGTAGAACCCTATATGAAAAACAGAACAACATTAATAAAATTGTGTATCACTATGTGAGACGATTTTTGTCTTTAACAAGCAAGTGTTCTTTTCTTTTCTTTTCATTGGAAAACAATTCAAAATGTCTATTATTCCTGTCAAACTTTGCTTTTGTAACATTAAGAATGTTTTTTGCCCCAAAATAGCAAAATTTCACCATTTTTCCAGATGCTGTCACAGAGAACTTCTTTGCTCTTGTCTTGATGAATTGACCACAAATATATCAGAATGCATCTGGAGAATGACTGCAGCTTATTAATGCCGTTTCACATTTTGTGATGTGTCTTTTCAGACAGCCAAATAAAAAATGATTGGTGATCTGCAAGCCCCTACTTTTATATTGTCGAGCAATAATCTAGAAAATTCTTAGTCTTTCTAGAAAGCGTTCCAGAATGTTCTCAAGCTTTATAGAAAATTCTTCAACCTTCATTAGAATATTCTGAATCGTTCTAGAAAAAAATCTTGTAGATTCTACAAATTTCTTGATACTTCTATATATTTCTACTGTATTCGAGAAAGTTCTAGAATACTGTAGAAATGTTTACATTAAATACAATGCTCAAAAATGTTCCAGAAACTTCTAAAAGTGTCCAGTAGAACATTTTGGAAGATTTGAGAAGATTTCTGAAATGTAAGCAAATTCTTCTAAATATGAGAAATTTCTTTCTAGATCTTGTCAGTCCAAGAATGATTTTATTAAAATTAAAAATTTTTAGATCTTTTTTTCATTGTTTTAACTTATTTACAACATTTCAAAAGCAATTACATAAGCATTTGAGGTTTGGAAAGGTCTTTACCTGACATGAAAACAAATACTAACCCATACTGTAACGAAATGAAGCAAAAAATGTAAATTCACTGTTCTAACCACAAAAGCAAAGTTTTATGATCAAAATAACTTTTTTCTTGTTTGTTTAGATGGAAAAACTGGAAAGTTACGATTTGTGGTGAAGGGCAAGACAAAAGCTAAATTTTGTAACATAGTGTTATTAGTGTGAATATGTGAATAGTACTATATATTGAGAAATAGAACAACATTACCAATAACGTGAATTATGAGTCTTATTCACCATGTTAGCTTCAAAAATGCCAAAATGCAAAGAACCATATATAAGGAAACAAAACATTACTAAAAACTGTTTTTAAGACTGCTTTTAAACTTACAAGTTTTTGAACTTGTATCAAAACGCCATACTGCATGCAAAGAACACTATATGGGAAAAGAAAACATTACCAAAAAACATGGTCTCTGTGTTTTTTAGCTTCTTGCGTACTAAAACGTTAAAACGCATGCAAAACACTTTTAAGAAAACTTGTATTGTGGGTGTTTATGAGCTTGTTAGGTACCAAAACGCCAAAATGCATGCAAAGCACCCTATATGGGGTAATGAGACCACATTACGAGACACGCGTCATTTCGATATTTTTGGGAGTATTAAGCACCAAATGCTGAAAACCATGGGAATCACCTTTCATAACAAACCAAAACAACAATCAAAAACATGTTTTTTTCAGTGTTTTTTGAGATTCTTACCTACGAAACCGCTTAAACGCATGCCAGACCCCTTTCTGAAGAAACAGAACAATATTTCCAAAAACGTGTGTTTTGTTTCTCAGTTTGTTTGGTACCAAAACTCCTAAACACATGCAAAATAGTCAATTACGAAATGATGTAATAACAAACGTGTGTTATGATTATTTTTGATTATCTTAGCTACCAGAACGTTAAAACACGTGGAGTAATCTATACTGAGAAACAGAACTTCACTAAAAACGATTATTATGAGTCTTATTCACAATGTTAGGTACCAAAACGCCAAAATCCATAAAAAGAGCCCTGTATGAAGAAGCAGAACAACATTACTAAAAAAAAAACTTTTATGACCAAGACGCCAAAATGCATACAAACCACACTATATGGAAAAAATAAATAAAAATTAAAAATAAGACAAAAAAAAAACATTACCAAAGACGTGGTTTTTGAGTGTTTTTCAGCTTCTTTCCTACCAAAACTTTCTAACGTATCCAAAAAAAAAAAAAAACTTTTGTGAACAAACAGAACAAGTTTATCAAAAACGTTTATTTTTAAGTGTTTTTTTTTTTAGCTTCTTAGGTACCAAAACACCAAAATGAAGGTAAAGCTCCCTATATGTGGTAACGAAGCGACATCACCAAAAACGTGTCATTTTCATGTTTTTGAGCATAATAGGCTCAAAAACGAAAAAAAAAAGAACATGGAAAACACCCTATATTGGAAAACTAAACATTATGAAAATCGTGTATTTTAAGCGTTTTTTTTTTCAGGTTTTTACATACTAAAACTAAAATGCAGGTAAAACACCCTTTTTACAGAAACAAAATAGCATTACCAAAAACGTGTGTTATGAGTGCTTTCAGTTTATTAGGTACCAAAACGCCAAAACACATGCAATGTAGGTAATAATGGGAGATTAAACTCTATAACCACAAACTTGTCTTATGAATGTTTTTTTTGTTTTTTTTAAGGTTCTTAGGTACTGAAACGCTAAAACACTCTATCACTCTACATTGAGAAATAGAACATCATTGCCAAAAACGTGTATCATGAATGTGATTCACCATGTTAGGTAATAAAACGCCAAAATGTATAAAAGAGCTCTATTTGAAGAAATATAACATTACCAAAATCGTCTATTATCAGAGTTTTTCAGCTTCTTAGGTACCAAAACGCCAAAATGCACGCAAACAACCCTATATGAAGAAACAAAACATTACCAAAAACTGCAATATGATTGTTTTTTTAACTTGTTTAATACCAAAAGAAGAAAGTGCATGGAAAGCACACTATATGGGAAAAGAAGGCAACATTACCAAAAACGTGGTTCTTGGGTGTTTTTCAGCTTCTTTCATACCAGAACGCTAACATGCATGCAAAACACCCTTTATTGAGAACTAAACAACATCAAAAAACGTCTATTTTGAGTGTTTTGAGATGGTTAAGAACTAAAACCCCAAAAATCATGCAAATTATCCTATATGTAACGAAACGACATTACCAGAAACGTGTTTTTGAGCATATTAGTCATAAAAACGATTAACATCATGGAAAACACACTATATGTAAAAACTAAGCAAAATTTTCAAATCGTGTCTTTTTAGAGTTTTTTGAGATTTTCACGTAATAAATCTCTGAAATGCATGCAAAATTCTTTCTGGAGAAACAGAACAACATTAAAACATGTGCCTTAAGTGTTGTCGAGTTTATTAGGTACCAAAACGCCAAAACACCAGTAACTTGTCTTATAAATGCTTTTTGAAGTTCTTGAGGTTCTGAGGTCTTTGGGCTACTTAAACGCTAAAACACATGAATATCACTCTATATTGAGAAATAAAACATCATTACCTTAAAGGAGTTTTATGAGTGTGATTCACCACGTTAGGTACCAAAAAGCAAAAATGCATACAAGGAACCCTATATAGAGAAACAGAACAATATTACCAAATTGTGTATTATCAGTGTTTTTGTGCTTCTTAGGTATTAAAAAGCCAAAATGAATGCAAACAAACCTAAATAGCGTAACGAGATGAAACGTACCATTTAGGTGTTTTGAACGTATTAGGCACCAAAACGTTAAAAGAGCATGAAAACACCTTGCATGGGAAACCAAAACAACATAATCGAAAATGTATCCTTTCAGTGTTTTTCAGATTCTTAGGTACCAAAACAATAAAACACATGCCAGACACCCTTTCTAAAGAAACAGACCAATATTTCCAAAAAACGTGTGTTTTAAGTTCTCTCAGTTTCTTATGTACTAAAAGGCCTAATCGTATGCAAGGTACCTAATATAAAGAAACGAAATAATATTATCACAAATGTGTATTATGAAGGTTTTTATGTTCTTAGCAATCAGAACACTAAAATACGTGAATATAACTCTATATTGATAAATAAACACATTACCAAAAAAGGCGTATTATGAGTCTTATTCACCATGTTAGGTACCAAAACGCCAAAATGCTCACAAAGAACCCTATGTAAGGAACAGAACAACATTAACAAAACTATTATTATGACTATTTTTTAACTTGTTAGATCCCAAAACGCTAATGTGCATGCAAAGCACACTATATATATATATATATATATATATATATATATATATATATATATATATATATATATATATATATATATATATATATATATATATGTAAGAAGTTGAATTGGGCGCGCCTGCGAGAGGCTCACAGACTAGTCAGCGAGTCCCGCCAAAACGAGTCTTAAGGCCCTGAAGGTTTGTTGTTGTGGGGATTTTGGCAGGAGAGGCGAGCGAGAGAGAGACAGGGTGCAGAGTAGTAGTGGATTTGCCATTTGATTTGTAGGTATGTTATTGGGATTTGTTGTATTCTTTCATGGTGAAACAGTGTACATTGGGGGACATTATTGGGAGATAGGGTGGTGATTTGTACGCTTGGTTGGCAGGAGTTTGGTCTTGGCAGTGTGCTGTGGGACGTCAGTGAGGTGGCACCGTAGCAGATACTGTGAACTAAGGAGGCTGCAGTGAGGAACTTGCTGTCCCTGGCTGCTATGGTGTTAGTACCGCCGTGCATGGAGGAAGAGCTGCAGTACTTCAGGGTAGTGGTTGTGGTGTACCTTCAGCGCGTTGGGTCGGTGTGCGGTTGGGCCTATAGGGTGTGAGGGTCCTGGGGGTACTGGTTAGGGTGGGACAGTGTCAGTGGCATATAACATTTCTTGTGTTGGTGCGTGAAGTGTTTATTTCTCCTGTTTATTTGTATGTGGATTTACCCATTTTCTCATGGGATCAGGTATTTTGGAGTGCCAGCAGTGTGGCCTCTAAGAGTGTTAAGCACTCATATTTTATTTGTGTTTTCTTTATTATGTACTCATTTGTGTTTTCTTTATTATGTACTCAACCATTAAATTTTTAAATTGTGGCCCGGGTTTCTGTGAACCTAAGCAGGAAGTTTAAATTAATCAGTGGGTTCTTGTGGTGAGTGCTTGGTGAGCCTAATTAAGGTAGGTTAACTGTGCCCTAGTTTTGCACTCATTACATATATATATATATATATATATATATATATATATATATATATATATATATATATATATATATATATATATATATGTCATGGATCGGGGTTCCTTACACGTTACCACCTGCCAATCACATGCGACTCCTGGTTGAATCTCCAGGTAGACTAGGGTAGGACACTCAAAAGAAAGCACAGTCATAAATATTTGACTTATATTTACACAGTAATTGCAACAAAGGCCTGGCTAGCTATGGCTACACTCAGTGGCGCGTGGGCCGCACACAGAAAGAAATACCTATTCCTTCGGAAGTGAGGCCAATGCCCGGTCCTTTTACGTTGTGAGAGCACAGCCTTACGTTAAGTTACTGGGTCACGGAGGTAATTAGCCGGCACTATGCACTGTGTCACTATGCCGCGCAAGGAGCGACGACCACGTGGTCGTTGGGGTGACTGGAAATGCGGTCTTGTGAACAGGCCTTACCACAAATAACTCACCCAAGGCGTTCCACTGGTGTACTCACTCCTCCAGTCTGCTTCGTTGAAAGCCAACTTCGTCGGTCAGGGCTTCGGCTTACCGCTGCACCACGCTGTCCTTTCTGCAGGCTGGTTCGGGAGGAGTCGAGGAGGGCACGTCTTGGGAGCTGGGTGACCCGGCTGGGAGTGAGACCTGGCAAGGTCATGACCTGCTCACCTCGGCCCGCGCGCATTGATACAGGCTCCGCCCACCTGCCCGCATGGCGGATGGTTCTCTCCTATGATGGGGCGGTAATTTATTGCCCTCTCAAAATCTAGTGTCCCTGTGCTCTCACATTACCCCATACAAACGAGGATTTTTTTTTCGGGAAAAAAAAAATTCTAAGCCTAACTAGCTACTAACGGTTGTGTGTGTAGACTAAAAGGGGTCTTCGGGTGGAAGCTCAGGTGGCTCATGAGGGTAAAACCCCGTATTTACGTTAAGAATCTCGCTTAGGGGGAAAACTCCTGAACCAGCTGAACCTTCCTGTGCCTTTTGCTAGACGAAATATCGTCAGACTTAAACCGCCCTCCTATTGTTATGTATGTTTGTGTATAACATAACGGAGTGTAGGTGTTCGAGCGTACGTAATATATGTGTAAGAGACACACAGACGCTACACGAACATGGAACAGTGTCTTCGGATTCATCTTGGGGAAGACGCAGCGTGGTGTCACCCCTCTCTGGGAGACACGAGCGTGTTCTGAACGGCCTTCAGGTCGGGATTAGCCTCAGAGCCCCTCTGCCAACAAAGAGAAAGTTTAGTGTCTTCATAGTAGTACCATATACATCCCATATTCAAGCACAGGACACAAGTGACAACTCATCCTGTAGTTGGGGTGTAGTAGTGTGGGTGGTTACTCGTCTCGTGGGGCCACCACATAACCTGGTCCACACTCTTCCTCTCCAGGTACCCAAGGCGTCCTCCCTAAGGATGCTGCTGCTGCTGCTACGGGCGAAACTGGGGTGATTATGTGCAGGTACCCACACATTTCTTCAAAGTAGGGACACCTGGTGCTGGAATGGGTAGGCATTATGCATGACATGTAAACATAGGCACACTCCTTCAGACTGCACAATGCCTGATGACGTCGACTCCGTAGCCTCCATCTCAGCAGAAGACACTACCAAGCAACTTGTTGAGCTCGTCTCACAGCTTAGACTTGAAGTGAGAGATCTTCGGAGAGAGGTCAGAGAACGCTCATGCTCACATTTGCGTTCTTCCTCCAGACACCACTTCCGGCACCGCCAGCGTTCAAAGAGTAAGATGCCGAAGACTTCTAGTTTCTGCTACTACCATGAAGAGTTCGGGAAAGACACAAGAAATTGTAAGGCTCCCTGTACCTTCGCCAAGTCTTTAAACCCCAACAGCGAGCACTAGCGGCGCATAGTGTTCGCGACACCTCGTCTGCGCTACTGAAGTTGTATGACCCTCTCTCCCGGACCAAGTTCCTCATCGACTCTGGTGCAGACGTCAGTATTCTCCCTGCCCCTGGAGTAGACCGGACGTTGCCTCCCCTCCTTCACCTTCACGCCGCCAATGTTACGGAGATTCCTGTGTACAAGCGACGCACCTTGCAACTTCACCTGAACCTCCGCCGTACCTTCGAGTGGACGTTCTACGTAGCAGCTGTCACGCAACCAATTCTAGGTGCTGACTTCCTCCGACACTTCGGTCTCCTAGTGGACATCAAGGGTCGGAAGCTGCTCGATCCTCTCACCTCAGTCACAACAAAGGGACAGATCACTCATGGTGATAGCACACAGATCTCCCTCATCAAGGCAGACCACCAGTTCTCCTCCCTGCTGAAGTCCTTCCCTACGCTGACGCAGCCGTACTCAGCCAGCAAGCCGGTCACACACCACGTCTCGCACCACATCGAGACCAAGCGACCTCCTACCCACGCCGAAGGCCCGCCGCCTAGCTCCAGAGCGCGCCAGACAAGCCAAGGCAGAGTTCGAGTCCCTCATTCAGCAAGGCATCATACGGCCCAGCTCCAGAAACTGGTCTTCCGCTTTCCACATCGTGCCTAAGAAAAATGGCGAACTACGACTATGTGGAGACTACCGCGCTCTCAACTCGCGCACCGTCGAGGACAGGTACCCAGTGCCTAACATCCAGGAGTTCTCTTCTCAGCTCTCCGGATGCACCTACTTCTCGAGGATCGACCTTGTGAAAGCTTTTCACCACATCCCCGTCCATCCAGCGGACATTCCAAAGACTGCTCTCATCACACCCTTCGGATTGTTCGAGTACGTCAGGATGCCCTTTGGTTTGAGGAATGCCGCTCAAACCTTCCAACGCTTCATTGACGAAGTCCTTCGAGGTCTCCCCTTCTGCTTCGCGTACATCGACGACCTCCTCATCGCCAGTCCTGACGCAGAGACGCACCAACAGCACCTCCAGCAAGTACTCACCCGTTTGCAAGACTACGGGGTGCAAGTCAACGTCGACAAGTCTGTGTTTGGGGTCCCCTCCATCACCTTCCTTGGCCACACTGTCTCCTTGGAAGGCATCACTCCATTGCAAGAAAAGTGTGAGTCCATCCAGAACTTCCCCAAGCCTACAACACAGCGCCAACTCAAGCAATTCCTGGGGATGCTGAACTACTACAACCGCTTCATCCCCAGCTGCTCACTACTTCTTCAGCCGCTCTACGCGATGATCAAGCCTTGCAAGAGAGGACAGTCCATCTCCTTAGTCTGGACTCCAGCCACTGAGGAAGCTTTCACAGCAGCAAAACAAGCTCTCAGCTCCGTCTCACCTCTCAGCTTCCCTGCCCCAGATGGCATCATCTCTATCGCCACAGACGCTTCTGACATCGGCATCGGAGCAGTTCTACAGCAGTATGTCGACGGAGGTTGGAAACCGCTCTCTTTCTTCTCAAAGAAATTTAACAAGGCGGAATCCAAGTACAGTACTTACGACAGGGAACTTCTCGCCATCTACAAGGCCATCAAGCGTTTCCGGTACTTCGTGGAAGGTTGCAACTTCCATGTATACACCGACCACAAGCCACTCACTTCGAAGTCCCTGCACATCAAGACCTCCTGTTCACCGCGACAACTGCGTCACATCGACTTCATCTCGCAGTTCACCACGGATTTGCGCTACGTCAAAGGTGAACACAACGCTCCAGCTGATGCTCTTTCGTGCAACATCTCTGCTGTGTCATCTTCTCCCATCGACTACACTGCCATCGCTGCTGACCAGGCCAATGATAAAGAGCTGCGGCAACTCCAAGACAACCCCGCACTACACCCAGGAACCACAGTGCACGTTTACGCTGACACTTCCACCGATTCCTGTCGGCCCTACCTGCCGAAGACCCACCGGTATTGTGTTTTTCGTCAGCTGCACGACCTCTCCCACCCTGGCATCCGAGCATCTCAGCAGATGATGACCTCACGCTTCATCTGGTCTGGCATCAACAAAGACGTCAGGCTGTGGACCCGCACATGTGTCAAGTGCCAAGCCTCCAAGGTGCGGCAACACACACGCTCTCCTGCGGCCGCCTTCATTCCAGTCTCTTCACGGTTCGACCACGTGCATGTCGACCTCGTTGGACCACTACCCTACTCTGACGGTTACCGGTACCTTCTCACCTGCGTCGACCGCTTCACACGCTGGCCGGAAGCTGCACCTTTGGCTGACATCACAACGGACTCCGTCGCACGTGCCTTCATCACTACTTGGATCTCCAGGTTCGGTGTCCCTCTCAGCCTCACTTCTGACCGTGGCAGCCAGTTCGAGTCCAGTATGTGGTACAAGGTGATGTCACTACTAGGCATCCAACGCTTCAGGACAGCCAGTTACCACCCGCAGGCAAACGGCACCGTTGAGAGATTCCACCGTCAGCTGAAGTCTTCCTTAGCTGCCTCTGCCACACGTGCAGACTGGTTCCAGGCACTTCCTCTCGTCCTCCTTGGCATACGGACATCACTAAAGGAAGACCTACACCACTCCTCCGCCGAGCTCGTTTATGGTACCAAGCTCAGGTTACCTGGCGAACTCCTAACTCCTGCACCTCGCTCTACTCCTTGCAGCGTTCAGGACTTTGCTGCCAACCTCTCTGACTTCATGCAGCGTCTGCAGCCTGTCCAGCCTCGCACGTCTCCCTCCAAGACTTTTGTCAGCCAGGATCTGGACACTTGCATGCACGTGTTCGTCAGGGTTGACGCTGTGAAGAAGCCCCTGCAGCAGCCCTACCAAGGCCCCTTCAAAGTCCTGAGCAGGAGGAGAAAGACGGTCACTGTGGACAAGGATGGTAAGGCTGACACCATCTCCATCGACCGAGTCAAGCCTGCCTACCTCCTTCACAGTGACCCGGCCATCATCAACACCATCGGCCAGAACGTCGCCACCAACACCACTCGGCACCAGAAGACGGTTACGTTCCTCCTCCCTCGTCACTAGGGGGGGAATACTGTAGCGGGACACAAGTCACCGCTCCTAGCACTCCGTTTTCTGTTATATTACCACCCTTCCGTTTTCACTCTCTCTACTGCACAGACTTTTATCTTTCATCTCTTCTATCCTCACTTTATACATATTTCTTACTTTACACATTCTGTGCACGCTCTTTGACACATGTGTTACACATCTCAATACATCTTAATACTCCTTTCTTCACACAGACATACACACACACATACACTCTCTTTTTCTATAATTTTGTATATATCATTTATTATGTTAAGTAATTTTTGTATATATTGTTCATGTTTTTGCTGAATAAACAGAGAATACCTAGGCTAAGTTTCCTTTGCCAAAGCTACACTGTTATGACACTGGAAATTGTTACCCTTCAAGGACTAAACACTGCTATGACCAAGAGTCATAGTTGGGAGCCTACACTTCTCGCTTGAGCAACTTCCGGGCGGCCAAGTAGCACCTCACCTTCGCTACAAATACGTATCAAAATGCTGAAAAGCATGGAAAGCATCCTAAATCTGACAACAAAACAAAATAATCGAATATATGTTTTCTGAGAGTTTTTTTTTTTTTATTTCCGATTCTTAGGTATCAAAACTCTAAAACGCCTGTCACCTCTCCTTTATGGAGAAACAAAAAAAATCCAAAAAATGTCTACTTTAAATGTTTTTAAGTTTTTTACACATCAAAACGCCAATATACATGCAAAATAGCCCATATAGGGCAACGAAATCACAAATATGTATTAAGAGTATTTTTGATGTTCTAAAACAAGTAAATAGATCCCTACATTAAAAAAAAAAAAAAAGAACATTACAAAAATCTTGTATTATGAGTCTTTTCACCATGTTAAGTATCAAAAACGCCAAAATACATGCAAAGAACCCTATATAAATAAACAGAACATTACTAAAAGCCTAAAATAGAACTTTTTTTCAACCTTTTAGATACGAAAACGACAAAGCTCATCCAAAGCACATTATATCGGAAAAGAAAACATTACCGAAAACGTGGCTTTTTTTAGTGTTTTTAGCTCCTCTCGCACCAAAACGCGAACACGCATAAAAAAAAAACACGCTTTATGGTGAAACAATACTAAAAAAAAAAAAAATCTATTGTGAGTGTTTTTCAGATTATTAGGTACCAAAAGGCAAATATGCATGTTAAGCACCTTATAAAGAGTAACGAAACGACATTACCAGAAAGGTGTCATTTCAGTGTTTTTCAGCTTAAAGGCATCAAAACGCTAAAATGCATGAAAACAACCTATATGGGAAAACTAAACATTATCAAAATCATTTCTTTCGAAAATTTTGAGCTTCTTACGTACAAAACTCTAAAATGCATGCAAAACATTCTTTATGGGTGTTTTGCACACGCTAAAACACATCAATATCACTCTATACAGAGAAAAAGAATATCGATATGAAAAATGTGTATTATGAATGTGTTTCACCATCTTTGGTTTCAAAGCGCGAAAATGCATACAAAGATCCTTATATGAAAAAAAAAACAAAAAAAAACAACTACATTACCAAAATTGAGTATTTTCAGTATTTTTATTTATTTATTTTTTTTTTCCACATGGAGTGACGAAACGACATTACAAGAAACGTGTCATTTCGTTTTTTTTTTTTTTTATTATCTTATCAAGCAACAAAATGTTAAAAACCATGGAAAACATGCTACATGGGAAAATAAAACAACATATTCGAAAACATGTCCATTCAGTTTTTTTTTTTTTTTTCTTGAGATTCTTACGTACCAAAACCCTAAAATGCATGAGACACCCTCTTTGGTAAAAAAAAAAAAAAAAAAAAAAAGTATTTTAAATTTTTTTTTCTTTTTTTTTTCAGTTTGTTAGGTATCAAAACGCCGAAGTGCATACAAAGCACACTCTATGGGAAAAGAAAGCTATATTATCAAAGACGTGGCTTTTAAGCTCTTTTTTTCAGCTTCTTATGAAAACGCTAAAAAGTATGCAACACCCTTCATGGAGAAAGAGAACAGCTTTATCAAATACGTCTATTTTTAGAGTTTTTCAGCTTCTTAGTTACAAAAATGCCAAAAGACATGCAATGCATTCTATATGGGGTAGCGAAACGTCATTACCAAAAACGTGTCATTTGGGTGTTTTGGCCGTATTAGGCACCAAAACACCAAATAACATGGAAAACACCATATATATATATATATATATATATATATATATATATATATATATATATATATATATATATATATATATATATATATATATATATATATATATATATATATATATATGAGAACTAAACATCTTTATGAAAATTATATCTTTTGAATGTTTTTGAGGTTCCTAGGTACTGAAACCCTAAAGCACATTAATATCACTCTATAATGAGAAAAAATACATCATTACCAAAAACGTGTTTGTTTCTGAAACGCCAAAATGCATACAACGAAAACAAAACAAAACAAAACTACATTACCAAAATCGTGTATTTTCAGTGTTTTGGAGCTTTTTAGTTACCAGTATGTAAAAATGCATGTAACTCGATAAGGGGTAACGAGACAGCTTTATCAGAAACGTGTTATCTCGGAGTTTTTTTTTTTTTACGAATTAGGCACCAAAATGCTAAAAACAACGGAAAACATTCTACATAGGAATCCAAAACAACATAATTTAAAACATGTCCATTGAGAGTTTTTCAGATTTTTACGTACAAAAACGTTAAAATGTATGCCAGATAACCTTTCTGGAGAAACAAAACATTTAAAAAAACGTGTTTTAAATGTTTTTCAGTTTATGTACCAAAATGCCTTAACACGTGGAAAGCAGCCAATATAGGGAAAACGAAATTATATAATCACAAACGTGTATTATGAGTGTTTTTCATGCTCTTAGCTACTGGAACGCTAAATATGTGAATCGTACTCGATATTGAGAAATACAACAACATTACCAAAAACATGTATTATGAGTTTAATTCACCATGTTAGTTATCAAAACTTCAAAATACATGCAAAGATTGCTATATAAAGAAATAGAAAAGCGGTTTCAAAAACCTGTATTTAGGAATTTTTTTTTTATTTGTTAAGTACCAAAACGCCAATGTCCATGAAAAGCACACTATATGGGGAAAAAAAAAGAAAAGAAAATAGTAATAAAAAAAACTTGGCTTTTAAGTTTTTTTTTCATCTTCATTCGTACGAAAACGTTAGAATAGATGCAAGACACACTATAGAGGAATCAAAGAAATATATATATATAAAAAAAAAAAAACGTCTATTTTGAGTGTTTTCAGCTTGCTAGGTACCAAACGCAAAAATGCATGAAATGCACCTGATCTTGTGTAATGAAACGACATTACCAGAAACTTGTCATTTGCCTGTTTTTTGAGCATATTAGGCATAAAACGCTAAAAAAAAACATGGGAAGCACCATATATGGGAAAACTAAACATCATTAATATCGTGTCTTTTGAGAGTTTTTAGCTTCTTTTGTAGCAAAACTCCAAAATGCATGCAAAAACCCTTTCTTAAGAAACAAACCAACATTATGAAAAATTTGTGTTTTGAGTGCTTTTGAGTTTATTAGGTACTAAAACGCCAATACACATGCAAAGTAGCCAATATGGGGAAACTAAACGCTATTAAGACAAATTTGTCTAATGAATGTTTTTAAGGTTCTTACGTACTGAAACACATGATTATCACCCTAAATTGAGAGAAAGAAAAACTCATAAAAAAAAAAAAAAAACGTATTATGAGTGTGTTTCACCAGGTTATGCATCACAATGCCAAAATATATAGAAAGAAACATGTATGAAGAGCCAGAACTTCTTTGCCAAAATCGTGTATTTTCAGTGTTTTTGAGCTTCTTGTTTAGCAAAAAGCCAAAATCCATGCAAATAACTGCATATAGTGTAACGAGACAACATTACCAGAAACGTGTCATTTCGTTTTTTTTTTTTTTTTTTGACATTAGGCAACAAAATGCTAAAAACCATGGAAAACACAATATATAGGAAACCAAAACAACACCATCGAAAACGTGTCATTTTAGTGTTTTTGAGATTCCTACGTACCAAAACGGTGAAACACATGCCACACACCCTTTATGTAGAAGCAGAACATATCCGAAAACGTGCCAATTATAAGTGTTTTTGATGTTGTTCGCTATCAGAACGCTAAAACACGTGAATAGTCCTCTATATTGAGAAATAGAACAACATAGCTAATATTAGGAAACGAAATGATATACTCACAAACGTGCATTATAGGTGTTTTTGACGTTCTCTGGCATCAGAAAGCTAAAACACGTCACTCATACTCTATATTTAGAAATATATACCAAACACCCTTCCTGGAGAAAAAGAACAATTTTTCCTAAAATGTTAAGTGTTTTTCACACTTTTAGGTACCAAAAGGCCTAAACACATGCAAAGGAGCATATATAGCGAAAGGGAATTATATAATAACACATGCGTATTATGGGTGTTTTTCATGTTTTTAGCTATCAGAACGCCAAAACACGTGAATAGTGCTCTATATCAAGAAACAGAACAACATTACCAAAAATGTGTATTATGAGTCTTTTTCCCCATGTTAGGTACCGAAACGCCAAAATGCATGCAAAAATTTTATATGAAGAAACAGAACAACATTACTAAAAATCTATATCATGACTGTTTTTTAACTTGTTAGGTACCAGAGCCCCAAAATGCATACAAAATACACTATTTGGGAAAATAAAACATTTCCAAAAACGTGGCTTTTGAGTGTTTTTACTTTTTTTTCTACCAGAACGCTGAAACGCATGCAAAACACCCTTCATGGAGAATTAGAACAACTTTATCAAAAACGTCTATCTCTATTGTCTTTGAGCTAGAAAGTTGAGCTAGTTAGGTAACAAAACGCCAAAATCCATGCAAACCACCCTATATGGTTTAATGAGATTGCATTGCCAGAAAAGAGGCATTTGCTTGTTTTTTTTTCAGAATATGAGGCAGCAAATCGCTAGGAAAAAAAATGAAAACACCCATCATGGGATAGCAGAACAACATAATCGAAAATGTGTCCTTTCAGTGTTTTTGAAATTCTTTCGTACTAAAACGCTAAAACGCATTCTAGACACCCTCTATTGGAGAAACAGAACAACATTTCCAAAACATGTGTTTTAAGTGTTTTTTTCAGTTTGTTAGGTACCAAAAGACATGAAATGTAGCCAATACAGGAAAAAAAAAATGACAATCACAAACGTGTATTGTGATTGTTTTTGATGTCCTTAGGTATCAGAACGCTAAAACACGTAAATCGTACTCTATATTGAAAAAAATTGAAATTACCAAAAAGGTGTATTATGAGTCTTTTTTCGCCATGTTAGGTACCCAAACGCTAATATGCATACAAAGAACTCTATATGAAGAAACAAAACAACATTTCCAAAAACTCATATTATGACTATTTTCAAGCATGTTGGGTACCAGAAAACTAAAGCTCATGTAAAGCTCATTGTATGGGAAAAGAAAACATTACCAAAAAACGTGGCTTTTGAGTGTTTTTCAATTTCTTTCGTACCGAAACGCTAAAACGCAAGGAAAATACCCTTTAAGGAGAAACAGAACAACTTTATCAAAAAACGTCTATTTTGAGTGTTTTTGAGTTTGTTAGGTACGAGAATGGCAAACTGTATGCAAAAGCACCCTTTGTTGGTTAGCAGAACGGCATTACCAGAAACGTGTGATTTGAGTATTTTTTTTTTATCATATTAGGCACAAAAACGCGAAAAAAAAAACACATGGAAAAAAACATGGGAAAACTAAACAAATATCAAAATTATGTCCTCTGGGTGATTTTGATATCAAAACTCTAAAATACATGAAAAACACCCTTTCTAGAGAAATAGAACAACTTTGCAAAAAAAAAAAAGTCTGTTTTGAGTGTAACTTTGCCAAAAACGTCGAATTTGATTGTTTTTGAGCATGTTACGAAGAAAATGCCAAAACGCATGCAAAGTACTCTATATGGGGAAACGAAAAGACATTACAAATAATGTATATAATGAGAATTTTAAAGCTTCTTGGGTACTAAAATGCTAAAACGCATGAACAGCACTCTATATCAACAAATAGAACAATATTACCCAAAACGTGTATTTTAAGTGTTTTTTTCACATAATTAGGTACTAAAATGCCAAAATATTTGCAACGTCGCTTATATGAAGAAACAAAACGACATCACCAAAAACATGTATTCTGAGTGTTTTGAGCGTGGTAGGCACCAAAACGCTAAAAAGCATGGAAATCATTCTATATGGGAATACAACACAACATTACGAATAACGAGAGTTTTTTGAACTTATGACGCATCAAAACGCTAAAACGCATGAATAGCACTCTATATGGACAAAAAGAACATTATCCATATCGCATATTTTTCAGTGGGCTTCACACTGTTGTGTGCAAAACTTGCCAAAATACATGCAAAACACAATATATGGAAAAAGAAAAAGACAGTTCCAGAAAAGTGTCTCTTAAGTGTTTATGACCGTGTTTGGCACCAAAATGCTAAAAATCATCTAAAGCACACTATATTGGAACAGAAAACAACATTACCAAAAACGTGTCTTTGAGATTTTTTAGTTACCTACCAAAGCACTAAAACGCATGCAAAACACTTTTTATGGAAAATCCTAATAACATTAAAAAAAAAAAAAAAAAAAGTGTTTTGACTGTATTTGAATTCCTTCAAGAGGGAGGTTTTAAGACACATATCCTTCAATTTTTGACTACTGCTTTGGACCCTTTTCTGGGACTGGCATCTTAGTGGGCTTTTTTTTTTTTATTGGATTATTGTTGCCCTTGGCCAGTGTCCCTCTTACATAAAAATGAATAAATAAATAAATAAATAAATAGATAGATAAACGATGAAATACATGGAAAGCACCCTATAGCAGGAAAGGAAAAGACTACGAGAAACGTATATCATGAGTATTTTTCAGTTTTTTTTAAGTAATAAACTCGTAAAAGTATGAAAAGCAATATATATGAAAAACAACATTGCGAAAAACGTGTATTTTAAATGTATTTCACATTGTTACGTAACAAAACGTATGCAAAGCATCCTTTATTGGGTAAAGAAACGTGTCTTTTGAGAGTTTATGCGTGTCTTAGGCACCAAAACACTAAAAAGCATGAAAAGCCATATATATGGGAAAACAAAACAACATTACCAAAAACGTGTATTTTAAGTGTTTTTCAGCTACTTATGTATCAAAACGCTAAAACGCATGAGCTCGTCTTTCTCCAGCTGCAACAGAACACGCCTCGCGTCATCATCCACCCCATCGTGGAAGGTCCACTCCAGGGTTTTCACTAATGTAAACCACTTCATCCACTAAATTGGTTTCGTGACGTAGCTGCTGAGTGTCCTTGCAAGTATAGGTCTCTCTGTCACCTAGGCAAACTGTGTGGCACACGTTAGGACATTCGTTACTGCCCTCACAACTCACGTACGGGGCTGATTTGGTAGCTGCCCTACCACACGGCACACCATCGCTGAGGGCAATATCCCGGGAGATCACGCCTCTTGATGAGCCTGTGTTCCGTCATTTTACGTAGAGATGGAGATAAAAAAAACAGTGATCTGCGTTACTGAAGGACCGATTTGAATGCGCGGAGCACACTGAAAACACGTCCGTCCTCCACGGCGGTGACCTGCTCTCTCTCTCTCTCTCTCTCTCTCTCTCTCTCTTTACAGGCACTTGGGTCATACTAATTTTTTGATGTATGACAGTTTTTTTTCAATAGAAACAACATTTAATTATACCATTTCCAGTGAAAATGAATGCTACCCATTACATGGGATGGCAGGTAACAAAATTATTAGGTATGTCTATTGTTAATCTTGTATGCATAGTAAACCCTACCCGGCCTAATCAGGTAAGGTATGGTTTCACTAGTTTATGTTAGGTTAGGCCAAGGTGTAAAAATAACAATGGAACTAACGATGAAAGTCAAAGGAGCTTATAGAAAAAAAAAATACCATTTCTTTAAAACTAAAGTCATTGGTTGGATGAAACCGAGATGATAATTTTTTTTGCATTCATGTGATTATTAATCATTCATCTCTTTTAGGCACAAAGAAAACACACCTTCAAGGACATGCAGAAGTTTTTGAGGACTGGAGACACTGGAAAGTTCAACAGCAAGGAGAGATATTGCCTCTATAGGTTTGCTAAGCACTTCCAACTTCATGGTATCTCTCTCTCTCTCTCTCTCTCTCTCTCTCTCTCTCTCTCTCTCTCTCTCTCTCTCTCTCTCTCTCTCTCTCTCTCTCTCTCTCTTAATGATATTAGTGACACTTGCCCAAAAATTTAAACTTCTGAGTCAAGAATTGAAAGTGAAGCTTTCTTAGATAATAAGCACCCATATTGGCTACATTGTGTGTGAGCAAGAACTGTACAGGTGATAATATCAATACCAAGCTTATATGAATATTTATGTAAGCATACCAATCATAAACAAGTTGATCAATACCATTGGCTTTACAAACCATTAATGTAGTGATTTTTATAATGCCTCCATTAGTTAATCTGCTAATTCTGCTTTTAAATTAATAGAAGTAAACCGTAGATCATACAGTGTTGATCCCAAAAAATTAAAGATTTTTTTGTGATGTTAGCCATCTGTTTTTTTTTTTTTTTTTCATAAATAAAAACAAATAGCCAGTAATTTATTTAATAAAAATACCAGTAATTTTTATTCATATATATGATTTAAACTTGTAATGTTAAATGCCTCAAAAACTTAATTCCTCCATCTATCAGTTTGACACACCCTTCCAAATAGTCACCCCCTCTTCTTCAATAACACTCATCTGTCCCCCTCTTCTACACTGAACATCCTCAGTCTATCTTTTACTTATAATCTAAACTGGAAACTTCAAATCTCGTCTGTAGCTAAAACAGCTTCTATGAAGTTAGGTATTCTGAATCATCTCTGCCAGTTTTCTCACCTCCCAGCTGCTAACTCTGTTCAAGCGCCTTATTAAGGAGTATGCTTCACGTAAATCCACAAATATTGCTCTTCTGAACAGGGTGAAATCAAAAGCATTTCATCTCATCAACTCCTCTTCTCTGACTAGCTACAGTCCTCTCTCTCTCTCTCTCTCTCTCTCTCTCTCTCTCTCTCTCTCTCTCTCTCTCTCTCTCTCTCTCTCTCTCTCTCTCTCTCTCCTGCAATGTTGCATCTCTTGTTAGCTTCTATAGTCTTCAGTCTTTCTTATTTTGCTGCAGTGTTGCATCTCTTGCTATCTTTAGTTTCTTTCATGCTAACTGCATGCCTCTCCACCTCTTGTGGCCCCATTATACAAGGTTTTCTGATAATCTGTCCACCTCCCAAGTGCAAGAATTAAACAGTATTCTCCATCTTCCTTTACACTGGTAAACTCTGGAACTCTCTGCCTGCTTTTCTGTTTTCCCATTCTTGTGATTTCAATCCTTTCAAGAGGGAGGTCTTATGACACTTCTTCAACTTTGGATAATCATTTTGGCCATTTTCTTCAGGAACTGGCAGCTCAGTGTTTTTTTTTTTTTCCCTTGGCTTTTACATAAAAGGAAAAAAAGTATTTCTATTTTGGTCTCCTTCCTTCCCATGGGACACTTTCTGATTGAATGATATTAGAATTATTCAAAATTCCAGATGCTGATCCAGACAGACTCCAGTACATCTGTAGAGTAAAGGAAGGAGGATCAGTTCAGCTGAATGAGGTCATATTCACTAAAGAACAGAAAAGGAAAGTATTTCAGGATGTTCATGACTCCAGTAGAGGAGCTCACATGGGCATCAGTAAGACTTTTGCCAAAATTACTGATAGATTTTATTGGATGGGCATTAAAAAAGATGTAGTGAAATAGATAGGTGAGTGTGATCGATGTCAGAGATCTGAAAAGATGAAAACTGTAACATCAGTCCTGAAAGCTATTAAAACTGAAGGTCCCTGGCAGATGGTTGGTGTAAATTTGATAAGCCCCTTAAAAGAAAGTCAATCAATCAGACAACAAGTACATCCTTACTTTTAACAGACTTATGGTCCTAATTTATAAAGACATTTCCATTGCCTTCAAAATCTGCTGATCTGGTATGTGATGTATTGCAGAGTATTTTCTATTGTTTTGGTCCCCCAGAGAAAATCTTAACTGATCAGGGAAAGAAATTCTGCAATACGTTAAATGACAAACTCTTTTCCATTTTCAAGGTGAAGCACCTTGTAACACTTGCTTACCACCCCCAAACTAATGGTCAAGATGAGAAGGACCAACCAGATGCTGAAGGGCTTTTTAAATAAATTAGTAAATGAGAATCAGGATGACTGAGACAGGCACTTAGAGGCTGCTTTATTTGGTATAAGAACATCAGTGCAAGCTCCTACAAAGTACTCTCCCACTTTCTTGATCTTTGGTAGACAGCCAAGACTGTTTATCGAACTGCAGTAAAATGACCATGAAAAAGTTGATATTTTAGAATTTCCAAATTTGAATTCCTCAGATGAGTCAGTAGTCAAGAATCAGTCACATGGCAGCTGTAAAACAAAAAGTTGACAGCCATATTACTAAAGCACAAGCTAAGTAAAAGAAATATTATGAAATGAGAAAAGCTAAAGGACATGTCAATTGACTTTAAGATTAAAATTAAAGTTTTTGTAAAGAATAATAAAAAGCAAGGAAAGAAAGGTTTCCAGATTGAGGAGGACTGGCTTGGACCTTATGATATACACAACATCTCAAATAACTGTGTAAAAGTCAGTAGAAATGGAAAAGTCCTTGAAAATAAAATTGCATTAATTCACATTAAACTTTATAAATCTCCCAGTATTGCACTGGAGTATGAACAACTTTCCATCTAAATACTACTGCCATCAGCTACAGGAAATGCTTCTGCTGCCTCTATCTTTCCAGAATCCATGGCATCTGGGGAGGAACCTTGAGAGGACACTTCCCCAACTACAGACCATACTGGTGTGAGGCAGCAACCTGATAAGTTCCTTTCTGAAGGGTCACTACATATCACTCCCCTGCCTGTCAGCACTGTCAGTAAGGAATGCATTTCAGATATTCTAAAAATTGTGTATGTAGAGTGTACTGTAATTACCTATGTCTGTGCTGTGCCCTGTAAACATCATCCAACTCTTCTTTGCACCCTCCTATGGCTTTTATCCTTCTCTGTAACTTAACCTCGTTTCTTTTTTATTCTATTGCTCCAATGATAGAGTCACCATTCTTCTAAGTCATGTTCCTCAAGGATCTGTCCTGTCACTCACACTTTCTGTTATTCATCAATAATCTTCTAACCAGTCACCATTCTTCCCCTAAGTTACATTCCTCAGGGATCTGTCCTGCCACCCCCTCTTTCTGTTATTCATCAATAATCTTCTAACTGAAACTCATTGTCATGTTCACTCTTATGCTGATGATATTCTGTAAATTCTACATTTTTTTTTTTTTTTTTTTGATGTCCAAGCATTCAGGAATGTAACAATTCACACAGAGAAGCCACAGGATTTTTTTTTTTTTTTATGTAGGAAGGACACTGGCCAAGGGCAACAAAAATCTAATAAAAAAAAAAAAATGCCCACTGAAATGCCAGTCCCATAAAAGGGTCAAAGCAGTGGTCAAAAATTGATGGATAAGTGTCTTGAAACCTCCCTCTTGAAGGAATTCAAGTCATAGGAAGGTGGAAATACAGAACAAGGCAGGGAGTTCCAGAGTTTACCAGAGAAAGGGATGAATGATTGAGAATACTGGTTAACTCTTGCGTTAGAGAGGTAGACAGAATAGGGGTGAGAGAAAGAAGAAAGTCTTGTGCAGCGAGGCCGCGGAAGGAGGGGAGGCATGCAGTTAGCAAGATCAGAAGAGCAGTTAGCATGAAAATAGCGGTAGAAGACAGCTAGATATGCAACATTGCGGCGGTGAGAGAGAGGCTGAAGACAGTCAGTTAGAGGAGAGGAGTTGATGAGACGATAAGCTTTTGATTCCACCCTGTCTAAAAGAGCAGTATGAGTGGAACCCCCCAGACATGTGAAGCATACTCCATACATGGACGGATAAGGCCCTTGTACGGAGTTAGCAGCGGGGGGGGGGGTGAGAAAAACTGGCGGAGACGTCTCAGAACACCTTATTTCATAGAAGCTGTTTTAGCTAGAGATGAGATGTGAAGTTTCCAGTTCAGATTATAAGTAAAGGACAGACCGAGGATGTTCAGTGTAGAAGAGGGGTACAGTTGAGTGTCATTGAAGAAGAGGGGATAGTTGTCTGGAAGGTTGTGTCGAGTTGATAGATGGAGGAATTGAGTTTTTGAGGCATTGAACAATACCAAGTTTGCTCTGCCCCAATCAGAAATTTTAGAAAGATCAGAAGTCAGGCGTTCTGTGGAAAAGTGCAGGGTGGTATCATCAACGTAGGAGTGGATAGAACAAGAAGTTTGGTTTAGAAGATCATTAATGAATAATAAGAAGAGAGTGGGTGACAGGACAGAACCCTGAGGAACACCACTGTTAATAGATTTAGGAGAAGAACAGTGACCGTCTATCACAGCAGCAATACAACGGTCAGAAAGGAAACTTGAGATGAAGTTACAGAGAGAAGGATAGAAACCGTAGGAGGGTAGTTTGGAAATCAAAGCTTTGTGCCAGACTCTATCAAAAGCTTTTCATATGTCCAAGGCAACAGCAAAAGTTTCACCAAAATCTCTAAAAGAGGATGACCAAGACTCAGTAAGGAAAGCCAGAAGATCACCAGTAGAGCGACCTTGACGGAACCCATACTGGCGATCAGATAGAAGGTTGTAAAGTGATAGATGTTTAAGAATCTTCCTGTTGAGGATAGATTCAAAAACTTTAGATAGGCAGGAAATTAAAGCAATAGAACGGTAGTTTGAGGGATTAGAATGGTCACCCTTTTTAGGAACAGGTTGAATGTAGGCAAACTTCCAGCAAGAAGGAAAGGTAGATGTTGACAGACAGAGCTGAAAGAGTTTGACTAGGCAAGGTGCAAGCATGGAGGCACAGTTTCGGAGAACAATAGGAGGGACCCCATCAGGTCCATAAGCCTTCCGAGGGTTTAGGCCAGCGAGGGCATGGAAAACATCATTGCAAAGAATTTTAATAGGTGGCATGAAGTAGTCAGAGGGTGGAGGAGAGGGAGGAACAAACCCAGAATCGTCCAAGGTAGGGTTTTTAGCAAAGGTTTGAGCAAAGAGTTCAGCTTTGGAAATAGATGTGATAGCAGTGGTGCCATCTGGTTGAAATAGAGGAGGGAAAGAAGAAGAAGCAAAGTTATTGGAGATATTTTTGGCTAGATGCCAGAAATCACGAGGGGAGTTAGATCTTGAAAGGTTTTGACATTTTCTGTTAATGAAGGAGTTTTTGGCTAGTTGGAGAACAGACTTGGCATGGTTCCGGGCAGAAATATAAAGTGCATGAGATTCTGGTGATGGAAGGCTTAAGTACCTTTTGTGGGCCATCTCTCTATCATGTATAGCACGAGAACAAGCCGTGTTAAACCAAGGTTTAGAAGGTTTAGGACGAGAAAAAGAGTGAGGAATGTATGCCTCCATGCCAGACACTATCACCTCTGTTATGCACTCAGCACACAAATACGGGTCTCCAACACGGAAGCAGTAGTCATTCCAAGGAAAATCAGCAAAATACCTCCTCAGGTCCCCCCAACTAGCAGAGGCAAAACGCCAGAGGCACCTTCGCTTAGGGGGATCCTGAGGAGGGATTGGAGTGATAGAACAAGATAAAGATATGAGATTGTGATCGGAGGAGCCCAACAGAGAAGAAAGGGTGACAGCATAAGCAGAAGGATTAGAGGTCAGGAAAAGGTCAAGAATGTTGGGCGTATCTCCAAGACGGTCAGGAATACGAGTAGGGTGTTGCACCAATTGCTCTAGGTCATCGAGGATAGCAAAGTTGTAGGCTAGTTCACCAGGATGGTCAGTGAAGGGAGAGGAAAGCCAAAGCTGGTGGTGAACATTGAAGTCTCCAAGAATGGAGATCTCTGCAAAAGGGAATGGGGTCAGAATGTGCTCCACTTTGGAAGTTAAGTAGTCAAAGAATTTCTTATAGTCAGAGGAGTTAGGTGAGAGGTATACAGCACAGATAAATTTAGTATGAGAGTGACTCTGTAGTCGTAGCCAGATGGTGGAAAACTCGGAAGATTCAAGAGTGTGGGCATGAGAGCAGGTTAAGTCATTGCGCACATAAACTCAGCATCCAGCTTTGGATTGAAAATGAAGATAGTGAAAGTAGGAGGGAACAGAAAAGGGGTTACTGTCAGTTGCCTCAGACACCTGAGTTTCAGTTGAGGAAAAGAAGATGAGGTTTAGAAGAGGAGAGGTGGTGTTCTACAGATTGAAAATTAGATCTTAGACCGCGAATGTTGCAGAAGTTAATGAAGAAAAAGTTGAGGGGGGCTGTCAAGACACTTAGGGTCGTCGACAGAAAGGCAGTCCGACCTGGGGACATTTATGGTCCCCTCCCCAGATGGGGACTCCGAAGCTGGTGTAGGAGTCGCCATGATGATTTTAAAATTTTTGAGTGAAGGGTGTGTGTGTTATTAGGTGCTTGTAGTTTTGTGTGGAGGAAGAGAGTTGTCTTTAGAGGGCAGGCTGTGACTGCCCCCTTGTGTTGTGAGACACAAAGGGAAACGTTCAGTGAGGTCACAGCTGGGTTTAATGATAAGTTCACAGCACCCCCTGAACAGTGCTTTAGACCTCACTGGGAGTAATTATCGTCGGATAATCGTCAGGATGCCTGACTTCTGATCTTTCTAAAATCTGTGATTGGGAGAGAGCAAAATTAAGTGTTGTTTAGTGTCTCAAAAACCCAATTCCTCCATTTAACAAATAAACAGAATCTTCCAGATGACTATCCCCTCCTCTTCATAACCTTAAACTGTCCCCCTCTTTTACACTGAACATCCTCAGTCTGTCCTTTACTAATGATCTAAACTGGAAACTTCACACCTCATCTCCAGTTAAAACAGCTTCTATTAGGTTAAGTGTTCTGAGTTGTCTCTGCCAGTTTTCCTCATCCCCTCTGTGGCTAAATCTATACAGGGGCCTTATTCATCCATGTATGGTGTACACCTCACATGTATGGGGGTATTCCACTCATATTGCTCATCTGAATAGGTTTTTTTTTTTATTGATTGATTGTTTATTGTCCAGAATAACATATGTACATTGAAGAAGTAACATAACATAAATAAGGGCATTAGCCCACTGAGCCTAAGCTCCCTAGAAGACAGATAAGTAATATTCATATAGATACAATTTATACAGAGGGCAGGGCAAAATATCTTATCATATAGGGTGGAATCAAAAGCATTTCATCTCATCAACTCTTCTAACTGTCTTCTCTCTCTCTCTCTCTCTCTCTCTCTCTCTCTCTCTCTCTCTCTCTCTCTCTCTCTCTCTCTCTCTCTCTCTCTCTCTCTCTCTCTCTCTCTCTCTCTCTCTACTGCAGTGTTACATCTCTTGCTATCTTCTGTAGTTTCTTGCATGCTAGCTGCTCTTCTGATCATCTTAACTCTATGCCTCCCCACTTGCGGTCTCACTACACAAGGCTTTCTACTATTCTGTCCACCTCCCAGTATCCTCAGTCTTATATTCCTTTAACTGTTAAATTTAAGAACTCCCAGCCTGCTTCTGTATTTCCCCCTGCCTGTGACTTCAATTCTATCAAGATGATGATCTCATGACACATAAAATTTTGATTCATTCTTTTTTAATAATCGTATTCTATTGAAATTGGTACCTTAATTTAGTCTTTATTATATAACTTAGTTTTTTCCATCTTTCCAGAATCAACAGCATCTGGGGAGGAACCTCAAGAAGACACTTCCCCAACTACAGACCATGCTGATATGCTCCTTTTCAAAGGATCGCAACATATCACTCCCCTGCCTGTCAGCACTGTCGGTAAGGAATGCATTTCAGTAATTCTAAAAGTCCCCATGTATGGAGAGTAGGCACTTGCCAAAACAATAATTATTCCCAGTGAGGTCTAAAGCACTGGATTAGGGGGTCCTGTGAACTTATCATTAAACCCAGCTGTGACCTCACTGAACATTTCACTTTGTGTCTCACAACACAAGGGGGCAATCACAGCCTGCCCTCTAAAGACAACTCTCTTCCTTCACACAAAACTACAAGCTCCTTAATTACACACACACCCTTCACTCAAAATTCAAAATTATCATGGTGACTCCTACATCAGCCTCAGAATGCCTATCTGGGTAGGGGAGCACAAGTGTCCCCAGGTTGGACTGCTCTTCTGGTATTGACCCTATGTGTCTTGACACACCCCTCAATTTTTTCTTCATTAACTTCTACAACATTCACAGTCTTAGATCTAATTTTCAATCTGGAGAACACCAACTCTCCTCTACTAAATCTTATCTTCTTTTCCTCACTGAAACACAAGTGTATGAGGCAACTGACAGTAGCCCCTTTCCTATTCCCTCCTTCTTTCTCTATCCTCATTTTCAATCCAAAGCTGGATGTTGCATTTATGTGTGTGCAATGAATTAACCTTCTCTCTTGCTTTTGAATCTTCTGAGTTTCCCACCATCTGGCCATGACTACAGACTAAATTTATCTGTGCTGTATACCTCTCACTTAACTCCTCCGACTATAAGAAATTCTTTAACTACTTAACTTCCAAAGTGGAGCACATTCTGACTCTTCCCTTTTGCAGAGATCTCCATTCTTGGAGACTTCAATGTTCACCACCAGCTTTGGCTTTCCTCTCCCTTCCCTGACCATTCTGGTGAACTAGCCTTCAACTTTGCTATCCTCGATGACCTAGAGCAATTGGTGCAACACCCTACTCGTATTCCTGACCATCATGGAGATACACCCAACATTCTTGACCTTTTCCTGATGTCTAATCCTTCTGCTTATGCTGTTACCCTCTCTTCTCCATTGCGCTCCTACGATCACAATCTCGTATCTGTATTTTGTCCTATCGCTCCAATCCCTCCTGAGGATCCCCCTAAGTGGAGTGCTTCTGGCGTTTTGCCTCTGCTAGTCAGGAGGACCTGAGGAGGTATTCTGCTGATCTTCCTTGGAATGACTACTGTTTCTGTGACAGAGACCTGTCTCTGTGTGTCGAGCGCATATCAGAGGTGATAGTGTCTGGCATGTTGGCATACATTCCTCTCTCTTTTTCTTGACCTAAACCTTCCAAACTTTGGTTTAACAGAGCCTGTTCTCATGCTATACATGACAGAGACATGGCCCACAAAAGGTACTTAAGCTTTCCATCACCAGAATCTCATGCACTTTATATTTCTGCCCGGAACCATGCCAAGTCTGTTCTCCAACTAGCCAAAAGCTCCTTCATTAATAGAAAGTGTCAAAATCTTTCAAGACCTCACTCCCCTCATGACTGATGGCATCTACCCAAAAAAATCTCCAATAACTTTGCTTCTTCTTTCCCTCCTTTATTTCAACCAGATGGCATCACTGGTATCACTGGTATGGTTTAGGAAAAACAGTTAACAATAATACGCATATGATCGAGATATAATACCCCATTGGGCTTGCACCCACCTTGACAGTTCTCCCACTACCCAACAGAGTGTTATGGCCTCTAGCTGAGTAGTATCGTTTACTGGCTCCTGGGCAACAGGCCTTGTTAGGACCTGGGAAGGAAGTAAAGTTTACTAGGCGGTTAATTACTTAGGTCCTCTACAGCTGTGCTGCACCAGCCCACAGTAGCATTAAAGACAAATAGGGTTATTGACAAAAGACACAAGAAACTACTACAAAAGAGTGCCCACAAACACACAGGAGGGTCAGTCACCTCTCACTGTGCAAACTTGACTTGTACACTTGTACAGCCGAGGAGTCACTTCCATGGGTGTAGTGTGTAATTTACAACTACACTTACTGGTGGACCACTACAGAGACTCCTATTCTATATAAATAGGCCAGGGCATACAACTAATAATGACTCACTTATCCCCCTTTCGGCAAGTGACACAGCTACCTAGTATCCTGCCTCAGTCTCCAATAAATGCTAGAGTACATCTCATTACGTCTGCTTCTTTCAACTACTGGGTAGTGTTACGCATCACTCCTCCAGCAAGGTAGCAGGCGAGGGTGGAGTGTGTATGGCACACAGACACGAAACCAGACAAAATCTTTCCCTAGGTTCAGCTCACACTCCAACCCTCATTATTTCAGTAAGACTCAGGAGAGAATACAACAAACATGAGTTTTTTTTGTATAATTAAACGTATAGAGAACACTTACATCTAATATCCTTAACCTAATACATGGAAAAACACAAAACACCATCACCATTACTCACGATGCACACAGTCATGCCTAAACCCGATATCACCAACTGCCAACAGGCTTCAGAGGTACAACTTCAGTAAAGCAGTTTACCACCAATATATCTAATCCAGTTACAAGTACACAAAATGCTAAATCTAGATGGAAAAACCCCAGCCAGACCCTACACTTGACCAAACTTAAAATACAAAACCTTAAGAGTAAGTCCTGTCCTCGGTGCAGGGAGCACAATCGGCACCACCACCACCAGTCCGATCTACTTCTGCCGGCCAAAACCATCAGGTGTACCAAAGTGTATCAAAGTTTCCAATTCCCATATTAAATACACCAAATTAATTCCACCAAGGCAGTTCCCCACGAAACGCAATAGCATTCATTACCCAAAATTAATTGTTACTTTCCTCTAAGGGCAGTTACCTGGTACCTTGAAAAATCGTAATTATATTTACAATAAGTCTTAAGGTAGTTCCCTATCACAGTAGCGACTGCCGAGGGAAAGTGCTCCAACTGTCTTCCTGCACTACTGCTAGAGACGGGAGATGAGGGGAGGTGCGACACATACACACATACAGACACACGCCTACACCCACTCCTTGCGCAGTCTCTATTTGAATAAAACACTTTACTTAAAAAAATTCTCATGAGCAAACAAAGGGGGCCAGATGAACATTGATTACACTATGTAACAAAATTTCACTTTTGTCTTGTTCTTGTCCCCAAAATATCATTTTCCAGTTATTTCCATCTAACATAATAGAAAAAAGTTATTTTGATCCTAAAACTTTGCTTTTGTGGCTAGAACAATGAATTACATTTTTGCCTTATTTCATTATAGTATGGGTTACTATTGGTTTTCATGTCAAGTAAAGACCTTTGCAAAATCTCAACTGCTTATCTAATTGCTTTTGAAATGTTGCAGATAAGTTAAAACAATGAAAAAAATATAAAGTGTTCTAAAGATTTTAATTTTAATAAGATAATTCTTGAACTGACCAGATCTAGCAAGAAATTTCTCATATTTAGAAGAATTTGCTTACATTTCAGATCTCAGATCTTCAAGATTGTTCTACCAGATACTGTTAAAAGTTTCTAGAGCATTTTAGAACATTATATTCAATGTGAACATTTCCAGAATATTCTAGAACTTTCTAGAATACAGTAAAAAATATGTAGAAGTATCAAAAATTTTCTAGAATCTACAAAAATTTTCTAGAATGATTCAGAATACTCTAAAGTAGGTTCAAGAATATTCTAGAAAGATCGAGAATATTCTGGAACACATTCTAGAAAGACTAAGAATATTCTAGAGTACTGCTTGACAATATAAAAGTAGGAGCTTGCAGACCACCAATCAGTTCTGCTTTGGCTGCCTGAAAAGATGCATCACAAGAAGTGAAATGGCATCAAGAGGATGCAATCATTCTCCAGATGTATTCTGCTACATATGTGGTCAATTCAACAAGATAATAGCAAAGAAGTTCTCTGTGACAGCATCTGGAAAAATGGTGAGATTTAGTTATTTTGGAGCAAAAAAAAACATTTTAAAAACCACAAATGGAAAGTTTGACAGGAATAATAGACATTTTCTATTGTTTTACAATGTAAAGAGTTGGAAAATAACACTTGCTTGTCAAAGACAAAAACTGCATTACATAGTGTTATTTCAATGTCAAGTCCAACTATTCTGCTGCAAACTATGTGACTCAAACTGACTAAACACTGGGAAATAAGGTAAATTAATTGGAGAAGGAGAATGTCTGTGCCCGGAAATTCTTATGGTGCCGTAAGTTAATGGCAGCAAGCAGCCACTCTGCATCGTACAATGGGGGTTCGTACCCTCTCTCTCTCTCTCTCTCTCTCTCTCTCTCTCTCTCTCTCTCTCTCTCTCTCTCTCTCTCTCTCTCTCTCTTTTATTGTCTTTTCTCTTTCATCATTTTTACTTTCTTCATTGCGTTATCTCACTGCACAGTACACACCCCTCCACAAATGAAAATTTTTGGAAGCTATGCAAAAGCTTACTAAAATTTTAGAAAAATCAAATTAAAAAACGACACACTTGTCGGGCACACCATCAGACTTAAACAAAGGGGTGCATATTCATCACAAAACATCAAAGGCTACTATAGCACTGACATAAATAATTATTACACAATTAGAAATAATGGGGCTTCCACTGGTCCCTTCAACTTGGACTGCCGTTTGTCTTTCTCTTCCTACTCCTCCCAGACCCATCTCTGGTACTACACCAGGACCTACGGTCTTCACAACTCCACTGGTGTGCAAACTTTCTCATGCAGGATAATTTAGTCATCTCTTTTCTCCAGTTTACAGCTGCTCCAACTCTGCCTGTGACTCTGGAAATCTTTTCTCCATCGCTGTCATCTCCTCAGTCCTCTGCCCCCACTACTTCTCTGCCAACTCTCACCTCTCTTCCTTTCTTCACTACACACCCTACTCCATCTGTGTCTTCTTCACATCGTACAGACTTCAGAGTCACCATGCAACAATGACATCCCTGTCTCCTTGCAACACACATTGAGCCCACCAGGGACCACAGTCCCCTGGTGCAACATCATGGCAGGGCCAGACAAAATACATCCTAGCCAAAACAGAACTCAATCAGGCCTGCACTGCCGGCATCACCCATGCTTTCCTGCTCCAGGCTCCATAGAGCCTTTGTGCCACATCCATAGAATTGGTAAGACAAAAATACCACTTCCTTGGCAAGAGGGGCCATCTTGCCACTCTTAACAAAACAAAATTCCTCCCAGATGTGACACAACCAATCAAGCCTGCATCTCACTGTCAGGTACAACACTACTCTTACTTTGCACTTCCCCTGCTGGTCCCTTTATGACTCAGGTATTGCCGCAGCAAGCTGATGGTTGCTCCTTTCTAGGATGCAGCATGCACATTCCCACACACAGAGCCAAACAAACACATGTGGCCATCACAAAACAAACCCAACATGAGCCTAGCTAACATGCAAGTGGGCCATCCCTACTGGTCCCAGCAACTGCTCTCATGTGCAAGCCTCTCTCACCATCCCCAATACCTTGTCACTTCAAGGAAGCAAACTTCCATTATCACATACTATACCGCTCAGGCCCAGTACCTGACAAGTACTAACAGCTTGGCCAAACAAAGCACCTAGCAACACTGAGGGTGCTTCCTGAGTGGCAAGCAACAAAGCATCACAGGCAGCTTCACTCAGCACTGCCTCCCGACGTGGCACCGTAACACTCATGTCAAATACATCATAACAACTTGCCCTGGATGGAAGATTCAGGTGAGCAACATTACAAACAATCCCCACATCTGGGGAAACAACACTAGCCATAGCATAATGAAGAGGAGCTCCAGACAAGAGGTCATCAGGGTTACCAGCCTGACCTTCATAGTTACACCCAACAAATGTGGCCACACCAGACCACCAAACCCATGCCAAACACTCCCCAGTCAACTTGATTCCAAAGTGACTAAGCACAAGGCTGCTACTTGTTTCTAGCACCTGTGCCTCCTTAATTGCGGATGTCACATCAAAATGGAGCAACAAACCTCCATCCTCCTCTCTCTGCCAGGTATTCACAACAGTGTTGCTCTCAACACACATGCTGCCCAACCCTCAACTTCCTCACCATCCACTCCTGCCTTGACAAGCAGTGGGGCAACACATACATGAGGGACAGAACCCTCCTTAACTACACTGACAACTGTTGCAGCAGCTGTCAGCACGGGTGACTCACCACGCGAGCAAACACCCACCGTGTCTAGTCTCAGCAGGGAAGCAGCCTGCTCCCCACCTCCAGTGCACCCCACGGGAGGAAACTCCCGCCTCCCCAGCAGAGTCAGGAGTCTCAGCAGTGACCCCTGATACACCAGACACAATTAACTGGAGCCCAGACTGAGTAGCAGTGCCCACAGCCTTAACACCAGGTGACAACTCCACTTGAGTGCAACCTCCGAGAGGCTCCAAAGGGTAAGGCAAACCATCAAAAAACAACCCAAACTCATTATTCCAGCCTCACCTTTGGCAACACTCTCACCAAAGTCAGGTGCTTCTTGCGGGGGCTCTGCACTTTTGCAGTCATCCACAGTACACTGACTCAAAAATTAATTTAACTCTGGCTTGTCAAAACCCTCGCCGGCAGTTGGATGGGCCTTTGGGCACTTGGTCCCCACTGCTGCCTCAAGACAAAACACTGCGCTCCTTTTTTAGTGGCCCTGCCTTAGTGCAGTCGCCCCCTGGAGTCACAGATCTCGCCGTCACCCGATGCTGGGGTGCTTGCCTCGACTTAGGGCAAGTAACAACAGGACTAACTGAGTCAGCACCCTCAGCAGCCTCCACATCTGGAACAGCATCTGTGGATGGGAGCTGCATCCAAGCTCTTCCACCTGCCAGATCATTCCCAAGAAGGAAATCAACACAAGACACTGGCAAGTCCTCCGCTAGTGCCACCCATGCCTCAGCAGTCACTAGCGGGCATTGACAGCCTAATCTCCGCCAGGGTGAAGCTCTTTACAGTGCCAATTCCCCGGCACCACACTGGCTGACCAGAGGCACTCGCCTCTCTGTCACATTCCTGCACAGTGACTGATGTGCTGCTGTGTCCCTCAAAACTGTAACAGGATACATAACCCTATCAATCTCAACAGTGCCCTGACACAAAATTGGACAGTACCAGTCCAACTCAGATCTCACAGGGGACAGTGAGGTAACAACAGATGAGGAGGTGGCCACACTGGCCTTTCCGCCCTTGCAACCAAACACAGCCCGGATCTCATCACCCTCCTGGTCCCAACCCTGGGACACAATCAAGGCCACCAGCTTCTGAGGTGTTTTGGAATCAGTGATGGTTATTAATTTGGGACAATTAAACTTGAAATGTCCTGTACTTCTACAATAATAACACATGGGCTGCACATTATACCTGGGAGTGCTGTGTTGCATGCTCCCAGACTGTCTCCTTCATGGGCTGGGTGGAGACATTACCTGCAGGGCTGACTCACCCAGACTTGTTACTGGAGCCACTACTATAACAAGGACTCCCAGACAAACTGGCATTGACCGTGCCACCAGACACATCACCAGTCCCACCAGACATACCATCAACCCACCACGGCACAGGCCAGTATGCCAACACATGGTCATCTGCCCATGTAGCTGCCTCCTAGGTTTTAAACCTCATCTCACAGAGCAGAGTTACTAACTCCTTCTCAGCCACATTAATAAACTGCTCCTTTACCATGAGTTCCTTTAACTCATGGTAGGAGGTGGCCTGCTTGCTAGCAATCCACTTTTCAAATGTCTCCTCAAGATAGCAAGCACATTCTAAATAGGAGTCACTGGGCCTTTTCTTCCCTCTGCGAAACTACAGCCTATATGCCTCCAGCCACAGCTCATAATTATGCTCTCAGGATGTCAGCCTTAAACTCCTCATAATCCCCCAAATCCTCAACTGACATCCTATCATACACTTCTAAGGCCTTATCCTTCAACATATTGGCAACAAGGCCAACCCATCTTTCCTGAGGCCAATCAAGTTTTGAGACTCTTCTCAAATCTCCTAAACCACTCCATCACCTTTTCATCAAACTCATAAATCAACTTCAAACTCCTCATCACCTGGCTTTCTACAGAATCATCCTTAACTCCTTCTCCTCCCATCAAGCCATGAGGTGAATTTTACTTATGCAAATTACCTGTCTGCTAGATGGCGCTGTCAAATGAGACACACTGCACTTCGCCACACTGTCAGTAGCTATGTGGACACCACACTGATCGGACGTTGGGCCAGCCACCTGCTAGTCTATTGTTGCTATTCCTGTTATCCATGATAGGAGTGGGTTATAAACTATCACACTACTTGTGTTGGTGTGGGTTGTGAATACCTGTTACCTGTGATAGGGGCAGGCTGTTCCCACTCCCGTTACCTGTGATAGGGACGGGCTGTTGCCAACCCCTTTACCCATGTATAGGGGCGGGCAGATTACAAGCTTATTTTCCATGTTTGGGGTGACTGGGTTCCCTGCTAACTGTGGCCTGTAATACTTTATTTCCCGTTATCCTAAGGGAGCGGTTAAGGTGGCTTGTTGGGAAGGCAGAGTAACAGCTGTTTGAAGAGGCAGTGTCTTGCAGCGACATTGTTTACATGTTCATTTCGCCATCATGTCTAGGTCACCTTCTGTTGTTGGTCACAGTCCTGACAGAGAAAGACCTACAGGCATGTACCACTCCTCCTCAAATGTCAAGGACCTTCACAAGGGCAGTAGGCATGGTAAGGACCGTTCCAGGTTAGGGAGGAGTCGTCCTAACCATCATGAGCGGTTGAGTTTGGACAAGGAGTTACATTTCCACCAAGAGCGGAACAGCTTTTCTCGGTCACCTCCCCCGTCCCCAGCCTCCACCAGTGAAGACAGCAGTGCTCCTACTCTGGCCTTGATTATGGATGCTATAGCTGCATTGAGGAGTGACATGGACAAACTTAAGGAGAGTAAGGCTGTGAGTACTAATGAAGTTCAATATGCTGCTCCCCCATCTCTGTCTAGTACTAATTTGGCGCCTGTTTCTCAGGCGGTGCATGTTTCTCAGGCGTCGCCTATGGGGTTTTCTGGGTTTAGATCTCCCAGGCCGGAGGCCAGCAGTGCGGAGGAGGAGGTCCAGGGGGATATTCCCCGTGGCAGTGTTTTACTACAAGATGCGAAGAACTATGGGCCCACAGAAAATGTCTCGGAGGAACTTGACAAGGAGGTTGCTGCAATGGTGAACCACCTGTTTGTCAGTGGCATGCGAGAGGAGGACTACAAGGCCATTATAGAGGATGATGTGACACTACGACCCAGTAACTGCCATGCATTAACACAAGTGGAATGCAACGCACAGGTGCTGGACACATTGTCTGCAGAAGCGAGGAAAGCCGACTTTCACATGCATCAAATGGGAAAGGATATCACTAAGGCCGCCACGATTGTTGTCAAGCCCCTTACAGTCCTGGACAAGGTGGCTCATGATGAAGACCATCTGGTTGTGGCCCATGAGATGGCCATGCTTAATGGTGCTTTGGCATTACTAGGTAATGCCCACTTCCGAAACAGCTTGACCTGGCGGCATGTCATCAAGCGGGACATTAATCCCAAGTATTCCCACTTGTGCTCAGACAAGGCTCCCATGACTGGACTCCTGTTTGGGGATGACCTTTCTCAAGCCACCAGGCAAATTGAAGAGGCAGAAAGGCTGAAAAGCAAGTTCACAAGTAAGAAGCCTTTTCCATTTTGGACTTCCAACTCTGGCAGATTTGGTGGGACTAGACAACGGAACTTTTTTGGCAAGGCCCCCTCCCATGGTTTTTCCTCCAGATTTCAACCTTACAGCTTTCGCAGGACGACCACCAGAAATGATTCCAGGGGCTCCTATCCTAGTCAAGCTTCGATGTCAAAAAACTTGCAAGGCCAGGGTCAACACAACCCTCAGCGTTAACTCAGGTGAGCCAGCAATTTGAGGCTGGTCAACTTCACAAGTTTGTTTGTGAGTGGCATGAGCTTACGAGTGATCCGTTGATTTTGGATATGGTGGTACACTGTCATCTTAATATAGATGAGGATAGTATTGGACATTTATTTAGTGAGGATATCCAGTATGTGTTTAGTGAGGAAGAGACAGCTATTATGCATCAGGAGGTTAATAAGTTGTTAGATTTAAAGGCCATCAAGGAGATGCATAGACAGGATCATCAAATCATTTCTCCCATCTTCTTGAGGAAGAATAAGACGGGGGACTATAGGATGGTGTTAAATCTAGAGAAACTGAACAAGCATGTGGACTATAAACATTTTAAGATGGAGAACTTTGAACAATCAATATAGCTAGTTAGTCAGGGTGATTTCATGGCCTCTATTGATCTTAAGAAGGCATATTATTCAGTGCAAATAGCAGAGGAACAACAGAAATATCTTTGTTTCAGATGGTCGGGTAAGATCTATCAATTCACCTGTTTACCTAATGGTATTTTGGAAGGACCTCGTCTCTACAAAACTTATGAAGCCTGTTTTCTCAACACTAAGAAAGATGGGCCACACCATTACTAGTTTTATAGATGATACGCTTATGTGTAGTAGCTCTTCACCTGGGTGTTATGAGTGCATGAATGACACTATTCAGTTGTTGCAGAGAGTTGGTTTCAGCATAAATGTGGAGAAATCTGTATTGATTTCCACTATACATATAGAGTATTTAGGCAATGTGATAGATTCAGTGGCCATGACAGTTACACTGCCTGAGCGTTGGCGGGATAAGATTCTGCAACGTTGCTCTCTTTTAGTCACTAAAACGAAAGAGAAAATTAGAGTAGTGGCTAGAGTGGTTGGACTCCTGGTGGCAGCAATCCCAGCTGTAGAGATGGGGAAGTTGCATTATAGGAGGATAGAAAGGACAAAGATCAAGGCTTTGGAAAAGGTGTATGGAGATTTTAATGGATGGATGGATGGATATTACTGATGAGATTAGGACATTTGAACTGGTAGATTACGGAACTGGAGACTCAGGACAGGAAGATATTCAGAAAGGCACCAGATATTGAGATGTTTACAGATGCATCAAATCTAGGTTGGGCAGGTTGCCTCATTGGCCTCATTACTAATGGCAGTTGGTGCCCTGATGAGGTACTTTTGCACATTAATGCACGTGAACTAATGGCTATATTATTCACCTTCAACTCTTTTACCCATCTCCTCAGAGGATTGCACATCAAGGTGCTGTGTGATAACACTACGGCAATTAATTATGTGAATGAGATGGGCGGCATTAAGTCGGTGGTTTGTGATGACATTTGTCTTGGTATATGGGATTGGTGTGTTAGAAATGGTGCCTGGATTACAGCTTCTCACATACCGGGCAAGTGCAATGTGTTGGCAGATGCTGCATCCCGTTCCTTTAATGACAGGCATGAGTGGCAGCTGAACAAGATGATATTTCAGGAGTTGTGTAATATCTTTGGGATTCCTTGCTCCCAATTTAAACAAGCAAGTGGCTCAATTATGTTCCTGGACACTGAACCCTGAGGCAGCCTATTTTGCTGTTTTTACAATTCCATGGGCACAGTTTGAATTAGTTGACCTCTTTCCTCCATTCTCTCTGATCCCTAGATGTCTACAGAAGTTATGGAGGGAAAAGGCCCGAGGATGGATTGTTATTCCACTCTGGCTGTCGCAACCTTGGATGGGCATGCTACTTCAGCTGCTGGTAGAGGACCCTCGGCTCATGGAGCAGGAGGAATGTGCTCCTGCATCCATCCTCTGCGGAGGAGCACCTGATAATGAGGCACACCAGTTTGATGGCTTGTCAGCTGTCAGGACACAACTTGGAGCACGTGGAGTATCCGAAGAGGATACAGAAATCATCATGGCTTCCTTGAAACCAGGGACTGAAAGACAATACAGCCCTCACATCAAGAGGTAGTCACACTTTTGTAGTCAAGGGAACATTAATCCCCTTACTTCCTCTGTTGCCGACATCTTAAATTTTTTGTCTCATACTTTTCACAGAGTTGTGGGCTATGAGAGTATTAACACGGTGAGGGGGGCTCTCTCAGCCCTAGGCATTGTGGTGGAAGGATGCAGGGCAGGGAATCACCCTCTCATCAATAGGTTTCTGCGCAGGTTTTTCAACTTGCGCCCTTCCACACCCAGGTATGCAGTGATCTGGGATATGAAACCTGTGTTGCAGAGGATAAGGACCATGGACCCACTGCACAGCCTTTCTTTGAAGGACCTGTTGCTCAAGTTGGTGATGCTAATGGCACTGACGCAAGCAGCCAGGGTTCAAACATTGCACTTGTTAATGCTGAGGAACATCGCCTTTGCAGAAGACTCCGTTTCAGTTTTGTTAGGGGTAACATCAAGCAATGCCGGCCCAAATTTAATGTTCGGACAACTGAGTTTAGAGCTTATACTCAGGATAAAAGGCTGTGTGTATTTATGACCACAAAGGAATATATAGAGAGAACTGAGAAGCTCCGGACAGAATTTGGGAATGCAGACAGGAAACTACTCATCAATTACATAAAACCTCATAGGAGTGTTTCTAAAGACACGGTGGCCAGGTGGCTCAAGACAGTGTTAGATAGGTGTGGGATTGACACCAAGAGGCTCACTGCAGGTAGTGTTAGATCTGCCTCGGCATCTGTGGCCAAGGCGCTGGCTGTGCCAGTTACCGCTATCATGGCCAAGGCTGATTGGACACAGGAGGCCACATTCGCTAGGCATTATAATAAGGATATACTCTGGGACACAGACCCATTTCAAGAGGCGGTGCTGGGTTCTGTGTAATTCATGTTTAAGTATATGTTATGTTGGGTTTTACATGTTTTGATTTATTATGTTCAGTGAGAGTAATGTTATATTTCCATAATGAAGACTGGGCTCTCTTTCTAGGGAGTTTTCTTTACACCTGTTTACATGATGTGGCATTTGACAGGATTAGATGGATACAATACCCACATGACTTTAAAATTTCATGTGACAGTGCCATCTAGCAGACAGGTGATTTGCTGAAGTAAAATTACTGAAGTACATGAAACTTACCGTAGGTCAGTTGAAATGTGCTTTGGATTTTTTGCAAGTCACCTCTGCTAGATGGGAGCTTTCACATGCCCTCCGCTCCCTCCCTTTGTTAAGTGGAGGATCTTGGGTTTCCCAATGACACTTTCCAGACTTGAGTGGTTGGGAGGTGATGATTCATGTGGGTGGTTGTATTCTTTAAAGACTGACAGTGTGGCGAAGCGCAGCGTGTCTCATGTGAAAGCTCCTATCTAGCAGAGGTGATTTGCCTCAAAATCCAAAGCACATTTCAACAGACCTACGATAAGTCTCATGTACTTCAGTAATTGAATTCAATCCAAGTCTTCTCCAACTCAAATATCTTCTCATCCTCCTCCCTCTCATACATTCTCGCCTTCTCCTTCTCCTTCTCCTCCTCAGCTTCAAGCCTCCTGGCTTCTCTAGCCTCCTCAGTCTTCAGTCTCCTTTCCTCAGCTTCTGCTTCCAACTCCATTCTCTTCATCTCCAATTTAAATCACGATTCCTCAGACATGCCTTTGGTCTGGGAGAAGCCACCAATGCTGCAAGCAGGACTAACATGTCCGTGGACACTATGTGTGAGACTAGGTGTCCTCACACCAAAATGGCCCAAATCTACACTGCCACTCCCAGCAGAGGCAGGGGACTGAGGTTGCAAGTCACCCTTGCTACCAGCCCTGCCCTCCATGGTTTACTCTACAAGTGGGCACACACAGAACAATGAAACAAGCAACAAACAAGAAACTGTCTTCCCCACATGACGCCATAGTTCCCAGCTATCCTGGCAAGATCACCAATTTCTGCTACGACCACAATTCCCAGCCCCTTCACCAAGCTGCCGCACCTGGACTAGCTTCACTGAGCCACCTCCTATGTGGACTCAGTGCAGGGCTCAATCACGGGTGTACAGGGTCCCTTGTAACTCCTGCACCCCATTCACTATGGTCGTAACTCCAGGTCACACTAATTGAAGGTCACCAGTCTGTTGTACCTATCCATAGACAAGGGAAATACTCCAAATAGCACTTAATACCCACAGCTGCAGAAGAATCGGCAAGCACTTCTAGGAAAAACAGTTAACACACAATAACACGCATATGATCAAGGTATAATACCATATTTTACAGCTTACAAAATGCGGCATCTTGGAAGACGTATCCTAATATTGGAAAAAAAATTTCTAAGAAAAAAAAGTCATTCTCATACAAGAACACATTCACCATATACCTGACCACTGAACATAAAAACACAAGAAGCAAGGAGTCTGCAAGAGGCTGGTTGACCTACACATGGCAGCTCCTGTAAACCTACATTTGACCATCTATCATCGTTATCCATGAATTTATATAACCTTTTGATAAAACTATCTATTGTCTCAGCACTCATCACAAATTTGCTGGAGCACTCAATACAAATTTACAACTATGTAGATAAAACTACCATAGGTAAATACACACAGTGAAGCAGTGCGTCTCCCATACTGGCAGCACGTATTGTTTACATTAATCACTCATCCGATTTTGCTCTTGTTTGTATGGCAATGACATACTAGTTGGTGATTAGTAAATATACTATACATCTTTCATTGTCCAAGGGGGGGTTTTATTTTCATAAATATTTTAAAAATTTTAAAATAGGAATGTAAAAAAGTAAAACAATTTTGTTGTATGCTTTAATGCTATAATGTAAGTAAATAATTTTCAATCATTTTGATGAATTCACCATGGGTGATAATTTCTAGGACAAAAAAGAGACATAAGAGTGTGAGCAAACCTTTTATGCTTCAAGCCTAAGAGACAACACATCGATGCAGTAGACCACCTGTATCATCAAGATCAAGAGCAGAAAGCTTCCCGAGGCATGACGAGGAGGACCCACTGATGTCAGCGAACATAGAAGAAAAGAGACTAACCAGACAAGTAAATGTGTGAAGATTGGCTGTATGAATGTGAGAGGATGGGGTGTGGGCAAGTTTGAGGATGTATGTAAGGAGCTCAGGGAGTGGAAGTTCGACTTAGTCAGGCTCACTGAGACTCACCTGAGAGATGATGTATGAATGGAGGGATACCAGTATGTTATGATTGGAAAGGGGCATAAGGCACAGGAATCACTGGGAAGAGGCGTAGCCCTACTCTACAAGAAAGAAAGAGGACTGAAAGTAGAGGAGATTGATGTGGGGGAGTGTACAAGTAGTGAGGATGTGCTTGCAGTCAGAGTGAAATGCATAGATGGTCGTGACAGACCAGAGAAGGTGGTACTGGTGATAGTATTGTAGCGAAGGTGAGGTGCTATTTGGCCGCCCGGAAGTTGCTCAAGCGAGAAGTGTAGGCTCCCAACCATGACTCTTGGTCATAGCAGTGTTTAGTCCTTGAAGGGTAACGATTTCCAGTGTCATAACAATGTAGCTCTGGCAAAGGAAACTTAGCCTGGGTATTCTCTGTATATTCAGCAAAAACATGAATAATATATACAAAAATTACTAAACATAATAAATGATATATACAAAATTATGGAAAAAGAGAGTGTATGTGTGTGTGTATGTCTGTGTGAAGAAAGGAGTAATATGATGTATTGAGAAGATGTGTAACACATGTGTCAAAGAGCGTGCACAGAATGTGTAAAGTAAGAGATATGTATAAAGTGAGGATAGAAGAGATGAAAGATAAAAGTCTGTGCAGTAGAGAGAGTGAAAACGGAAGGGTGATAATATAACAGAAAATGGAGTGCTAGGAGCGGTGACTTGTGTCCCGCTACAGTATACATGACTGTCATGGGTGAAAGAGCAGAGAGGGAAAATAGGAGGAAGTATGACATACTTAAGAAAGTTGTGAGAGAGCATGGAGAGGAGAGAGTGCTAGTTATGGGTGACATAAATGCACATGTGGGAATACTGGGGGAACAGGTGAACAGGAATGGTGAAATGCTTGGAGAGTTTGTTGATGAACTGGAGCTGGAAAATCTGAATGTTACTTTGGCTGAGGGGCGTGTGACTTGGAGTGCAAGAGAGCAGGAATCGGCAATTGACTACGTGTTGGTGAATGGAAGAATGCGTGAAATTGTGTCGCATATGTGGATAGATGAGGATGGTTTGGTTGATATTGTGTCTGATCACAACATGCTGGTTGTGGAGTGCTTGATACAGGGTGGGAATGAAGTGAAAATGGCAAGTAAGAAAAAGAAGTGGAGACTGAGAGATGTAGGGTGGGAGAACTTTCAGGTTGATCTGAGTGAGAGAAGCTGGGATGACGAAAGTGTGCATGACGTGGAGCATTTGAATGAAAAACTGGTTGAGGATGTGAGGGGTGCTGCTGAGAACCAGATAGGGTTTGTGAGAGTAGGTAGAAGAAAGAATGTATGTAAACCATGGTGGAATGATGAAATCAGAGCGGCTAGGAAGGAGCAAAAGAGAACGAGTAGACAGTGTAGATGGCTGAGGAAAAAGAGGCATGAAAGCAATGAGGCAGAGAATGAGTATCAGAATGCATGGGCAGCGTATGTGAAGCAGCAGCGGTTGACAAGACGAATGATAATGAATGCTAAAATGAAGAGTGAAAGGAGTGTGATTCAATCTTTAAGGGAGAAAGGTATGGAAGGTGGCCGTGAATGGTACAAGTTCATGAGAGGTGAGAATATGTCAGGCAGTGTTGGTGTGGTGAGTCTAAAAGTGGAGGGTGTAGTTATAACAGAGAAGGATGGAATCAGGGAGGCAATCAAAGGGTTCTGGGAAGAAGTAAGTGGGGTAGGTGAGATGTTTAGTGTGAGAGAAGGATGTGTAACACTGGAAAGGAAGAATGCAGATGAGCTGGATGAAAGAATCAGTAAGGATAAAGTGGAGAGGTGTGTGAGAAGGCAGAAGAATGGCAAGGCAGCAGGTCCAGATGATATACCCTACGAGTTCTACAAGAATGGTGGGGAGGTAGTGATAGACAGAATGACTGAGTTATTCAACCGAGTGTGGGATGAAGAGAGAGTGCCAAGAAAGTGGAATGAGAGCAGAGTGTGTCTGTTGCATAAGGGGGGATTTAAGAGTAAGAATGAGCTGAAGAACTACAGGCCAATTGCATTAGTGAGTACAATAGGTAAAGTTTTCAGTGCAGTGTTGAATGAGAGACTGTGTAAATGGATTGCGAGAGTTGGAGTGCTGGGTGAAGAACAGAATGGTTTTCGTAGGGATAGGAGAGCTGAGTACAATATGTTTGTGGTGAATGAAATGATTGAGAAGAAAAAGAAGGATGGGAGTAAATTGTACCTAGGTTTTCTGGATATAGAGAAAGCTTATGATAGAGTGAACAGAGAAATGCTAGGTAGTCTTAGAAAAGATTGGATTGAGTGCAAAGATAGTTAACATAGTGTAAAGTATGTATGTGAACACAAGAGCTAGATACAGACTAGGAGACATAGAAACAGACTGGGTGAAGAGTGAGAGAGGAGTTAGGCAGGGCTGTATATTGTCACCAACCCTTTTTAGCCTGTACACAGAGGAGCTAGCAGCCAGGATGAGAAGAATGAATGTAGGGGTAAGTGTAGGGAATGATAAAGTATGTGTGCTCCTTTATATAGATGACGTAGTTGTTATGAGTGAATCAGCAGATGAGCTTCAAAGTTTGTTGGATGTAGTGGATGGCTATGGTAAAGACTTTGGAGTAAGGTTTAGCAGTGAGAAAAGCAAAGTAATGATTGTGAATAGGTCAGAGGATGAAAGTAATGTGGTATGGAGACTTGGAGAGAATGAGTTGAGACAGGTGCAAGAATACAAGTACTTAGGGATGTGGATGAGTCCTAGTGGGTGTGCAAAGGCAAAGAATGAAAAGATAAGTATGGTAAACCAGTGGATAGGTCGATTGGGAAGCGCGGCAAGGATGAGAGCAAGTAAGTATGATGTGTTGAGAGAAGTGTGGAAGAGTGTGGCTGCGCCATGTATAATGAATGGTATGGATGTGATAGCATGGAATGAAAGTAAAATTGATAAGTTAGAAGTAGGCCAGAATAGAGTAGCAAGGATGGCACTGAGTGCACTGAGGTGCACAGCAGTTGAAGCCTTGAGAGGTGACATGGGATGGAGCACCTTTAGAGAAAGACTCACCAAAGCCACACTTAGGTACAAGATTAGGCTTGAGAGAATGGATGATGCAAGAATAGCAAGGAAGGTGTACCTGTGGAATGAAAGTGGAAGCAAATGGAGGAAGAGATGCATGAGAATGACAGACAGAAATGGATTACAAGTTGTGTGGGCGATAAGAATGGCTGGGAGGAATCAAAATGAGCGTGAATGGGTGGTAACAAGAGGAGGCAGAGTGGGAGCCGAATGGGATGTGAGAAAATGGAAGAATGAGATAGACAAAGAAGTGAAAGGTGTGGGACTGAATGAATGGAAGAATGAGATGGAAAGAAAGAAGACCCTGGAATGGTACAAGGAGAAAGAGGCCCCGAGGTATGAAAGGTGGTATGATGGAAGCCTGGGCGGTGATCTTCTCTTCCGAGCGAGGGCACAGTGTATGGATGTGAATGCAAGGAGTTACAGGTGGTCTGAGTCCCGCAGCAAAGTGTGCCAGATGTGTGACATGGGAGAGGATGAGACGGTGGAACACGTGGTGCTGGAGTGTGTGAAGTATGCCAGAGACAGGAATGAGATGATGCAAGTGATACTGACTGAGTTAGGGCATGATAGGAATGAAAGAGTGGAGAAGACGGGAAAAGAGTGGATGGTGTTGTTGCTGGGACTGTGTAGAGAGGCGAATGAAAGGATGATTGAGGCGGTGAAAGAGTTTCTGGAGAGAATGTGGCGTGCCAGGTGTATGAACAATTAGGATAGAGGATGCTGTTCGTTTCTCTTTTTTTTATTTTTCCCCTTTCTACAGGAGTTGCCGATCCAAAGGCCTGGCTCAGGAGTGATCCTGTGCCACCTGTACCATCAAGATCAAGATCAAGATGTGTGACATGGGAGAGGATGAGACGGTAGAACATGTGGTGCTGGAGTGTATGAAGTATGCCAGAGACAGGAATGAGATGATGCAAGTAATACTGACTGAGTTAGGGCATGATAGGAATGAAAGAGTGGAGAAGACAGGAAAGGAATGGATGGTGTTGTTGCTGGAATTGTGTAGAGAAGCGAATGAAAGGATGATTGAGGTGGTGAAAGAGTTTCTGGAGAGAATGTGGCGTGTCAGATGTATGAACAATTAGGATAGAGGATGCTGTTCGTTTCTCTTTTTTTTCCCCATTCTACAGGAGTTGCCGATCCAAAAGCCTGGCTCAGAAGTTATCCTGTGCCACCTGTACCGTCAAGATCAAGATCATTGTCAGTAGCATAATAAACAGAGCATGATGCACTTCAGAGCTCATGTTTAAGCTTGTGGCTCAGCTCCAGGAAGGTTTATAGTAATGAAAATACTTGTAAAGCAAAGTATTGAGCTTACATCATATTAAAGGCTGAATTAAATAGCTACTTAAGCAAACATCATAGTGTAATGACTCAACATACAAATCCACATCCCTATTACTCAAGCCAATTAGGTGATCATCCAAGTTCACTTGAGCCTGGCATTGCCTTGCAATACAACATTTGTCTTAAATGACGCACAAGTATTTTTCAGGGTATTTTTTAGGGAAAAAAAACTGCATCTTGTAAGCCATAAAATACAGTACCCTGTTGGGCTTCCACACACTGTGACAGTCCTCCCACTGCCCAACAGAGTGTTATAGCCTCTAGCAGAGTAGTATCATTTACTGCCTCCTGGGCGACAGGCCTTGTCAAGACCTGGGGAGGGAGTAAAGTTTACTACACGGCTAACTACTTAGGTCCTCTGTAGCTGAACTGCATCAGCCCACAGTAGCATTTAAGACAAATGGGGTTATTAACAAAAGACACAAGAAACTACAATGAAAGAGTGCCCACAAACACACAGGAGGGTCAGTCACTGCACAAACTCGACTTGTACACTTGTGCAGTCAAGGAGTCACTTCCCTGGATGTAGTGTGTAATTCACAACTACACTTACTGGCAGACTGCTACAGAGACTCATATTCTATATAAACAGGCCAGGGTGTATGGCCAATAATGACTCGTTTATCCCCCCTTAAGGCAACTGATCCAGTTGCCTAGTATCCCGCCTTAGTCTCCGATAAATGCTAGAGTACGTCTCAGTATGTCTGCTTCTTCCAACTACTGGATAGCAACTGCCACGGGAATGTGTTCCAACCGCCTTCCCGCCCCACTGCTAAAGGGGGCAGAAGGGGGGGGCGAGTGCAACACACACACATACAGACATGCACCCACACGCATTCCTCGTGCATTCTCTACTTGAATAAAAATTTATATTTTTTAAAATTCTCATGAGCAAACAAAGGGGACCAGATGAACACTGATTATTTAATTGTCAAGGGTAACTCTTCTGCTGCTAACTACCATATTTGATGGCTCATAAGATGCACCCTTTCTCCAAAAAAAAAGTCAAGAAATGAGCCTGTGACCTATGAGGCATTGAGCATTGAGCCAGTGGTTGGTGGTAAGTCTATGGCAACAGAGGCTCTAAAATCAAACCCCAGACATCTTCACACATGTAAACAAAGTGATGATTACTCGTACTACACCACAAAACAACTCTTTCTTTCTAGGTAACAATATATAATAGGTTGTACTTAACGGTAATTCACACAGAATGACACCAGTCAGGAAGAATTTGCCTAAGTGACTATGCACCATGCATTGCATAAACCAAAACAAACATGTGGTCAGTTACGCACCGAACCCGGTGACAAGGGCAAGCTTCACTGCGTTCTTTACAGTGTGATGCCATTACTCCTTGAGGTAAGACACACTTTCATACAGTTAAAATTGCACCTATCTTTTAACATTCTTATGAACAAACTTTATTACCCCTATAGTTTCTCAGTCACTGCCGACACCATATGCCAGGTACATGTTTACATCTCACAACAGGATTAGTACGCAGGCTACTAGTAAATATTAAAGTTTTAAATGCAAGATATTGGGATCTGATAATGATCTAAATACATGTGAGAGTTTTCAAATGTCAGATGAAATCCTTTACTTCATAATTCAGAGCTTAAATCCGCTCATTTATCTTTTTTTCTTTTATTTCAGTATCTGCCAAAACTGGGTGCATCTTATGAACCCATGCATCTTATGAGCCATCAAATATGGGAATTACATTTTCTAACATTTTTTCAACAATTTAGAAAATCCAATTTCTGTTAAACAAAATGATTTGCTACGAGTTACATGAGATGTATAAAACTCCTTCAAGTATCGGTAGTATCAGCAAAAAATCAGCTGATACCAATACCGATACTCTTAAAATGTACCCAGGGCCAGTTTTAAGCCTATTTGACCAATTTCATCAAATTGGGCCCGGCACCTTAAGGGGCCTTGCATCAACAGCGACAACAACTTTTATTCAAACTTTACTAGCTAAAAAATGTACTGAAAAAAAATTCATATTTGTGTAGCACATGCTCAAGTTAAAAGCCAGGAAACCCCAGGGTCTTATGCTATGGAGCTTAATAAAGCATTAAGTGCAAACAATCTACCTAACATAATAATTCCTGATGACAGCACTGATCAGTCTGAGATTGGTACTGTGAGTCTTGATCCTTCTCAGTAAGATACACCAACAGAAGAGAAAAGTTTGAGCAGGCAAAGTAGTATAAGCAATGTAAGTGTCAGCAGAGAATCTGTCTCTGTAAAGAAAGTAAATTCTAAAGATTTAGGCCTGAAATTCTTTACCACCAAAGATGTAGGTTGGCCTTCAAAGTCTTCAACTGTGGAATTGAATAAAAGATGTGAAAAGTAAAAAGATAAAATGGACATATACAAACAAAAACTTTGATGAGGAACAAATTCTACATAAAACAGAAAAAGGGGAAATACTACTGTCTAACTGTTTCTTTTCGGTGGAGAAAATGAAATCAGGAAAATTAGATCTGGATTTATCCAGGAACGTTCTCCTAGGGAACAACGTGATCCATGCCTAAAAAGGACTCTCTATCATTAAGCACCAGATAACAATTATCCAACATAATATCCTGAACTGGAAAACTAATAAAGCATCTCTAATACCTTATTATCTTAAAAATAACCCTGATATTTTGTTATTAAATAGTCATGGATTAAAAATGTGAAGAACTAGTTTATAAAATTAATTATTCTGAAACTATATCTGATGGCTCTGCAATTGCTATAAAGTATAATGTTAACCATAAATTACTTGATGACTTCAATACTGACTTTATTGTTGTAGAAGTTGATACTAGCTTGGGCCCTATTCAAGTTGCTACAACGTATTTACTTTCAAGACGTCCTTTTTTACCATATACAGATATGCACAGACTGTTAAGTAATAGTATTCCAGCATATATACTGGGGGATTTTAATGACGCACTCAGTATTTAGAAATAAAGATAATAATACCGTTGGGAAAAGTTTGGCTAATCTAATAAACCAAGGCAAACTAATCTATCTTGGTCTTCATTTTCCTACGTATTTTAGCCATAATGCTTCTACAAGTCCTCGAAAAAGAATTTTCTAACAAACACCACTACCTGAATTCTATAACTAAGCCTGGTGACATAACCACTTCTGATCACCTACCTGTAATATTTAAGTTTGCTATCATACCTTTTATTATTGAGAAGCCACAACATTATAATATGAACAAGGCTGACTGGGGGATATATTTCATTACAAACTGGACTCACAGATAAATGTCAATAATCTGGCAGGACGTAATGAAGAACAATTAGAAAATGCAATGATGGAATGGATTAAAGTAGTTAAAAGGGCTATGGATATAGCTATTCTGAAGTCCACTCATCAGTTTATTTATCAATTCAAAATGACTCCAGAGATAAGAGACCTTGAGTCTCAGTTTAATAATCTTAAACAATATGCAACAATACATGGCTGGACTTTTTTAATATACATAGAATATTTAAGAATAAAGACAGAGCTAAAAGAAAGATGTATAGAAGCTTACAATAAAAACTGGGAAGATAAAATAAAACATATTTCTGAGAATCATAAAAATAATAAACAATTTTGGAATAAAATCAAAGTACTAAAAGGGAAGAAGATGACAAATACTAATTACATGAAAGACTCTGAAGGGAATAAGTATTTCTCAGATAAAGAAAAATGTACTTTAATGGAAGAAACATGGAAAGATGTTTTTTAGAATCATTGATGAGGAAGAAGAGAATTTTTGATAAACATCATTCTGATCATGTCGACGAATATATTAATGTAAATTACAATAGAGTTTCCATATTTCCTACAGTTGATTTAAATAGATTAAATAATTAATTTTATTACACCAGGGAAATTATTTTAGATGAAAAAAAATCATACATTCGTAGATCAAAAAAGAAAGCCCCTGGATATACTAAAATTAATATACAAATACTACAAAAATGTACTGACAAGACACTACATCAACTAAAAAATATCTTCAATGCATGTTTGGCAATTAGATATTTTCCTAATATTTTTAAAGAAGCGATAATTAAATTTATCACTAAAAAGTTTATCACTAAAAAAGACAAAAGTCCCTTAAATCCAATAAATTACAGTCAAGCGATAATTAAATTTATCACTAAAAAGTTTATCACTAAAAAAGACAAAAGTCCCTTAAATCCAATAAATTACAGTCCTATTTCTTTGCTCGAAGTGCCTGGTAAAATCTTTGAGAGACTAATTCAAGCTGGACTTAACTCTTTTCTATTTGAAAATAATATTCTAAAAGAAAGACAACATGGTTTTAGGTCGTATAAAGGCACCCATACGGCTATAACAACTACTTACGAAACAATTGCTAATGCTTTAGCGGATAAAAAATAGGTGTATCTGGTACTAAGAAATGTTGCTAAAGCATTTGATAAAGTGTGGCACAATGGGCTTAAATATAAAATTTTACAACTTGGACTTCCTGATATATTAGAAAAAATTTTGTGTAACTTTTTGGATAATAGAAAGGCAAAAACTAATATTGGCAATGATTATAGTAATGAAGTAAGACTTACAAATGGGGTTCTGCAAGGCAGTGTTTTATCGCCTTCTTTGTATACGTTATATACTAACGATCTTCCTCTTCCCAAATATGGTTGTATGGATACAATGTATGCGGATAATATTACTCAAGGTATCAGAACACCAAGCAAATCAAAACTAATGATGAAAGCAAAGGTTGAAAGAGAAATTGAAAGAATAAATAAATTTGAAAGAAAATGGAAAATTAAAACAAGCGAAGAGAAATTCAAAATAATACCAATTGTGCAACCAAAATCTAAAACAATAATGGTCAATGGTAAAGAAAGCGAAACTTACTTGGTCTCGACATAAGATCAACAGGATTTGTAAGCCATATTACAACTATAATAAATAAAGGCAGAGGAATCTTAAGTCAACTTAGAAGATTCAGTAACTTAACACCTAAACTAGAAAAAATCTTAGTAAAAACTTTACTAATACCCATATTAGAATATCCTACAATACCTATATGTATGGCCTCCCTTTCTCAAAAAAGAAAACTGCAAAGAGTCCTAAATAAAGCTGTAAGACTTATACACTGTAATGAAGAACAACTGAATACTGAGCAGCTACACATTAAATACAATATTACTCCTCTAAATTTATCAACTTATTACAAAGCTCAAAAAACTTTGGAAACAATACCAATGACCGAAAATGCCCTATATGATGAACTCGTTACTGGACGAAATAACAAACATTCATGGTTCCCCAAGAGTAGTGCCATTATTAACATGGAGGAACCTCAGGCAATAATTACCTGACAGTATTAATTTTTTCTTAGTTTTCACAGGTAAATTTTGTGGTTGCAGCTGGAAGGAAGAATCTACTGGACTGCGCTGGAGCACCGTAGATTACGCAGCTGGATCTTTATCCCTTATTCTAACTTTAGACATAATTTGTTAATTCCTAAATATCCTATCCACCTAACTCTATGTTTGTTTCTATGTATTATTAAACTTTATCTATCACCTTACTATTACAACTTTGCTATATCTTCTATAAACAATGTAAAATATCTTATGTAGCAACTTTTGTTTTTCATTCAAAATAATGTTTGTTAATTTTCAAGGAACATAAAGTAGATATTGTATATTTCTAATTAAGTTGAACTTAATTCAGAGTTATTATTCATCTTGTGGTCACAGCACATGGTGATTTAAATTATTAGGGCTTAATTGTGTTTCTCCAAGGGAAGGTTGTTACAATAAGATAAGAATAAAGATAATACTTTCTAGTATTATGATAGATATACTTCCCTTGAGAGTCTGCGTTTTAGGGAGAGCTGCGGTTCTACCTGTGCATTTGTGATACAAATGAGTGTGTGAGTGAAGTGTATATGTTTGTAGCCACACCGGCTGGGCATCAATTGGCTCTCAGGTGATCTGTTTTACTGATCACACCCATCATTGTAGGGTCGAGGAAAGGCAGTTCTCTCTTTGACGTTTATTGATGAGGTAGGCATGACCGTAAGAACTGCGAACAAGTTCTTGGTCTCAATTTCTTACAAAATAACATTATACACTGATATTAAACACTTTCAATATATTACAATATTCATTAACAATACATGCAATCAACTTGGCACTATGACAATCAGTTTTTACTACAAAATTAAAGTATTTACCTCGGTCACCATCCTGCCAGTCTTTGTCTGAGCACGACTTAGCCGTGAGTGATGCCTGCAGGCGATCAGTGGGTTAACCACACTCTACTAACAAGTGAGCATCGGCTTTGGTGCTTAATATAGCATTGAATACTCATACTTACACATATCACACGTTTTCATGCAAATAGAAAACTATTGAACATTTCACTTATAAATGCTGAGGAATAATGACATGAGGTACATACGCTTTACATACAGTAACAGTGTTAGCTGTTCTGAAATAACAATATACCTCAAGACTATAGTTAAATGAAAAAATACAACCAAAAATAAAAATAGAAATTAGCAAAGTGGTCAAGCCCACTATCTATTTTTTCTTTTACTTTATTTCACCCCTTCTCTTCCCACCCACTTTCTCTTAGCTAGATTTCTTCTTCTTTCTCCCCCCCTTTAATATAAAAGAGAGAGAGAGAGAGAGAGAGAGAGAGAGAGAGAGGAACGAAGGAAGAAAGATCATTGTAACAGACAACAGTAGGATTACAATGACTCAGAGAGAGAGAGAGAGAGAGAGAGAAGTGGGGGGAGGTAGACAGCAGCCAATTAGGCTTTACCCACTCATGATGTCACTGCAGTGGATGTGGGAGGGCCAAGGGGGCTAGCTAGCTACCCTGGCAAAATAAGAACCTTACAACTTTTGGTAAATATGCACTGCAGCTTGCAAATGAGAGTTTATAAGCTTACATGACTGGGTGCATTTGTTGGATGTATGATTGCTTAGTGCTTACAATGAACTTTTCAGACACAGCCCCTGACTTTATAGATGACCCTGTCGAAGATTTAGCAGGTGTGATTGGTGACGAATCTGGTTTTGCCATGGAATTTGAAAGTGACAAGGAAGTGGACGGTGACAGATTATGAAGAGTGGCTCCTACAGACAGGAAGACATTAGTAATTGTACGTTCGATTTTTTTATTAGTAATGGTGCACAATATTGGAAATCATATCAGATGTTATGAACAAGTGTTATGTCATTTCTTCTGAATTTAATGACCTACCAACCATTCTACAACACTGGATATGTTAACAGTTGATCTACCTTCCATACTACTGGCCCATATTGAGGATTTCTCTACACCTGAGATTTTATATTCCCGTAGCTCGCCTGATAATGTGTAATTATCATATTTACTTTCATCTAAACAACTGGTAAATGAATTAACTAACCTGTTTCTTACTAATGCCTTGTTATTTTTCTGTTGGAGTTACTCTTCATAATTACTATGAAGAGTGGCTCCTATGGAGAAACAGCAAGACATTAGTAAGAAACAGTTGTTTAAAGATGCAAGGTCAGTAAATTCAGAAGAAATGGCATGGGACTTGTTCATAACATTTGATATGATTTCCAATATTTTACACCATACTAATCAGAAAATTGAGGGTATAATTGCAGAAAATTCCCAGAGACCTTCAAATAATGATAAACTCACATCACACATCAAAGTAACAGATTGCATTGATTTTTTTTTTTTTTTTATGCACATGGTTTATTAGGCCAAAATAAATACAAAACACTCTTCAGGGAAGAGTTTGGTCTTCCTGTATTTGTTGCAGTAATGTCTGTGAATAGATTTGGATTTTTACATGCAAACCTAACTTTTGACAACATTGATACCAGACCTCAGAGATGGCTATATGACCGGTTTGCTGCAGTCAGGGATCTTTTTAAGAATTTTAATGATCATGCCTGTTCAGTGTTAGAGCTAGGTGACTTCTTGACCATTGATGAAACTTTGTGTTCTTGTAGAAATCAAATAGGATTCAGGCAGTACAATAAGAGCAAACCTAAATGATATGGCATGTTGTGTAAATTTGTGAACACAGTAAGAATTCCATTCACCTTCAGGATGATAGTATACTCAAGTAAACTTTCCAGAGAGCCTGGACCCCACTACATCTGTGGCTCACTTCCGACAGTGAAGGTTCTTGTAAGTCAGATACAAGAATTTGTAGACCTTAGCGGTAGTCTAGACAGACTGTACCAACCTAGAGATGTTCGAATGCCTTCAAACACAAGGTATTGCTGGTATAGGCATACTTTGTCCCCTCGCCACCAGAGCGCACTGCTTCGCGCCACCCGCGGCCCACTGCACTGTGTTTACTCAGTGACTCAGTCCCGCATGTGCATTGTTTATCGCCTGACGCCTTCATCATGCCTAAAGTTGTAGAAAAGAGGAAGCATGTTGTGCTTACACTTAAGCAGAAGGTAGACATTTGTCGACGATTAGAGAGAGGTGAAAGCAGACAGCAACTAATGGCGGAATAATAATAATAATGGCGAAACAAGTGTTATTCAACCCATGGATCAGGGAGTCATTCAAAATTTTAAGGTGAACTATTGTAAGAGTTTCCTTCGCAAACTTGTTAATTATGAGGACGGCACAATCCCCGAGTTCCAAAAACAGTTTAATGTTAAGGATGCAATATTCATGGCTTTACTTGCTTGGCTAGACGTCAAAAGGCAAACATTGATGCGATGTTGGCGCAAATTGTACCCTTTGATGATGGATGATGATGAGGATGATGAGGAGTTTGAAGGGTTTGTAGGTGGCATGAAAAATTCAGTAGTGAGCGAGCTGAGGGAAATGGGGGGAAATGTGCAACTTAAAGTGACAGATGAAGCGTTACAGGAATGGGTGGACGTGGACGAAAATCAGGCCCTAACATTCATTTTCACAGACGAGGAACTTATCAACGCTGTAGTAGAAGATCATTTAGAGAAAATTAGTGATGATAGTGATGATGATGATGATGATGATAATGAGCCTAAAGTAACTTGGGAACAGGCTGCGAAACACATAGCTGGCTTTGTCAGGTTTGCTGAGCAGTGCACATACATGTCAACCCGAGATGTTATGACCCTTCACTGTATTGAGAATGAGTTTTTGCTGCAAAGAAGAAGGAGCTACAAACAAGGAGACATTAGAAACTATTTTAAAGTAGCTTGTAAGGGAAAAGAAGTGGGGCAAACAAGTACAGAATCTGATGATGTTGATGACCCGGAGGGTGTTGAATGAGAGGTGTGGGGAGCGAAAAAGTGTCACAAACACTCGTACATTTTCATATCTTTATTGTATGCTATACATGTTGGCTAATATTGAATAAAGCAAATAAGTGTATACGTACTTTATTTTTGTAACCCATCAACTTATTTATAAGAGGAAAGTATTAAAGAGAATTTTAGTACAGTAGTATTGTGTGTTGGTGAGTGTGAGGTGGCAGCGTGGGTGGCGACGCTCGGCACGGTGATCAGCTGATCTTTGTTAAGGTAAGATGCGTGAGTGTAGGGTGGTGATTGTGGACATAATTTCACTTCTATTCAAGTATCCAGCAATATTCAAGTATCCGGCATGTCGGCGGTCCCGTTGATGCCGGATAAGAGGGATTTTACTGTACTTTTTCTTTGCTGACACAGGCTATTAGCTTGCAATGCTATATGGATATATTATACAGTTTATGTAAAGGTTACATTTATTTCCTGACAGAGGCTGTTAATCTTCAATGTTATATAGGTATACATCACTTAAGTAAAAGTATATTTATAGGTTTATCTGCAGACAAAAGGCTATATGCCTGCAATACTTTTTGGGTATATTATATAGGTAATAATTATAAAGGTTTTATTATAGTTTTATTTGCTGAGAAAGGCATGTGGTATGTAGGGTGAACTTGTCCCCATACAACAGAACTTCTGAATTCCATCTAACACTGCTAGTAACTTTGTGTTAATGTTCAGTTTCCACTGAGAAGGCTACTCAAATAGGAAAATTCTGTGATATACCTGCAATTGCCTGATTTTGAGTAAGTGATAAATCAGGTCTTATTCACTGAGCTTTCCTCTTACAATGGCCTGTCCTCTGTGCTCTTTGCTAATCAGGGAATGGAAATCTTAGAAAAATACAGTACATGTGTTTGCTACCAATTTGTTTGTACATAGAACTAATGTTTGTGCTGACACTGACTGACAAAACTACTGTGTGCATGATTACACCTAGGGAAGCTTATGAGATTACTGGATTCTGCATTGGATGAGGAATTGAGCCTTTCATCCCTGCATCTATCAGCAAACAGTTGCCATTCCCCTCACTGTAATCATGGCAGCTTGAGCTATAGCAGCTCAGAAATGTTCTGCTTACTGCAGCCGGACACTGATTTCTATAAAACTAATGTTTGCTTTCTTGATAAAGTTTAAAGTAAATTTACAAAGTATATATATATATATATATATATATATATATATATATATATATATATATATATATATATATATATATATATATATATATATATATATATATATATATATATATATATATATATATATATCAGAGAGAGAGAGAGAGAGAGAGAGAGAGAGAGAGAGAGAGAGAGAGAGAGAGAGAATGGAATAAAAAATTAATAAAAGATATCTGATTTACAACAAACATCCATTTCAAAATTTATTTTAATAACTAATTGGCTTCAAATCACAACAGATTTTGCAAAGCTGTAAAGTTGCAAAGTTGCCTTGATCATCTCATATGAATTTCAGTTGTTTTCCTTACAATCATGAATAATTACTTTAGAACTATAAATTTGCTATTGCCTGTTTTGCATTAAAATTCAGCTACTAAATGGAACCACTTTCAAAAGAACGGAGTTTGGGGAAAGTGTTTGGTGGGATACGTGTGAGTTGGGTCTGGCACAGATCCTGGTAACACTTTTTCTATGTGGCTAAAACTTAAAAGTATGCAGGTGTTCATACATTGCAGACCCACAGTCGTATTCATAACATCTACCTGCAGGTTCATAATGTTCTCTCTCTCTCTCTCTCTCTCTCTCTCTCTCTCTCTCTCTCTCTCTCTCTCTCTCTCTCTCTCTCTCTCTCTCTCTCTCTCTCTCTCTCAATATTATTGAAATAATAATAATAATAATAATAATAATAATAATAATAATAATAATAATAATAATAATAATAATAATAATAACGGCAATAATAGTAATAATGTGTGTGTGTGTGTGTGTGTGTGTGTGTGTGTGTGTGTGTGTGTGCGTGTGTGTGTGTGTGTGTGTGTGTGTTACATACTATAGAAATACAGGGTGCAACCCCGAGCTTCCCCCTTGATGAAAGGTGAAGCCACCGATCTTGTCAGTAGACATTATCAACCCTCCATAATGATATTGAGGAAAACTGAGCCTACCATGGTGTTCACGATATATAACTGTTAATCAAGAACATGAATGAATTACCAGTTCAAAGGAAATCATTGCTCTCCTTGTCTCCCTGCACTTCCTTGTTACACGGGCAAGTTTTACATTATCATCACTCATCAGCACCTGCATATTTTTGTATTGTTATCTGTCATATACAAATAAAATAACGAAATGTGTTGATAATTCAGTGCCTGATAATTCAATGCCAACAACATTACAAGAACAATATGAAGTTAAAGAAATGGAAAGAAATTATTTACTCACTTTTATTTATTTATTTATTTTCATATTTTTATGCATAGTTTACTGTAACCAGTTTATATTCTAGAGATGCAGCATTTTTTTTTTTTTTTTTTTTTTTTACGATGGTAACTTCACTTTTCTCAATATGGTAGCTTGATGAAACCAGACATAACCGTGTGATGTCCAGCTTCCTCTCTTCCTCTGCATATCATTCAAGGGTGGCTACCGCGGTTGTCACAGTGTGTGTGCATGTGTGTGCATATGTGTATGTGCAGAATATATCCATCTAATGTGAAGTGCCAACAGTGATATGGAGAAAGCAGATATGAGCAATAGCGTTAAGTAAAATCATGGCCAACATTGCATGTAAATAATATGTACTACACTATAGGTAATTGGACAGAATGGCGCCGTATATGTTGGGAGCCTTTTGCCACGAGGCGATCCATAGATGTTTACTCATACTTAATACACAACCCCCTGGTCGGGAAGAGCGGAAATCCAGTAAAGCTGCAGACAATAGGGTTAAGGGGATAAAGATTTTCCAGAAGTGTTAGTGTGATGTGGATCAACAAAACTTAAAAATCTTGTATTTTATTATTTGTTTAATTACATTTGTTAGTATTATTTTGTTCATGACTGAGTAATAAGCTGACTACAAATGGGTCAAATCATGCTGATTCTTGTAAACCTGTTTTTTCTATTCAACTTTATGTTGGAGTATTCGTGGAAGTTTTTGATCACATCAGATAAATCACTCCTAGAACAATTTATCTTTTTACTAAGTACAATTATCAACATGGTTCCTCAATATTTAGATTGCAAGACTACAACACTGGGGAGAAAGAGGAAGAATGCCAACCTTGAATCAAGCATCAAGCGTCACAGTCTTCATCCAACAGTACCAGTGTATTCTTTGAAGCCTCTTGAGATTTTTTTTTTTTTTATATGTAGAAAGGACACTGGCCAAGGGCAACAAAAATCCAATAAAAAATATGCCCACTGAAATGCCAGTCCCATAAAATGGTCAAAGCAGTGGTCAAAAATTGATGAATAAGTGTCTTGAAACCTCCCTCTTGAAGGAATTCAAGTCATAGGAAGGTGGAAATACAGAAGCAGGCAGGGAGTTCCAGAGTTTACCAGAGAAAGGGATGAATGATTGAGGATACTGGTTAACTCTTGCGTTAGAGAGGTGGACAGAATAGGGGTGAGAGAAAGAAGAAAGTCTTGTGCAGCGAGACCGCGAAAGGAGGGGAGGCATGCAGTTAGCAAGATCAGAAGAGCAGTTAACATGAAAATAGCGGTAAAAGACAGCTAGATATGCAACATTGCGGCGGTGAGAGAGAGGCTGAAGACAGTCAGTTAGAGGAGAGGAGTTGATGAGACGAAAAGCTTTTGATTCCACCCTGTCTAGAAGAGCAGTATGAGTGGAACCCCCCCAGACATGTGAAGCATACTCCATACATGGACGGATAAGGCCCTTGTACAGAGTTAGTAGTTGGGGGGGTGAGAAAAACTGGTGGAGACGTTTCAGAACACCTAACTTCATAGAAGCTGTTTTAGCTAGAGATGAGATGTGAAGTTTCCAGTTCAGATTATAAGTAAAGGACAGACCGAGGATGTTCAGTGTAGAAGAGGGGGACAGTTGAGTGTCATTGAAGAAGAGGGGATAGTTATCTGGAAGGTTGTGTCGAGTTGATAGATGGAGGAATTGAGTTTTTGAGGCATTGAACAATACCAAGTTTGCTCTGCCCCAATTAGAAATTTTAGAAAGATCAGAAGTCAAGCGTTATGTGGCTTCCCTGCGTGATATGTTTATCTCCTGAAGGGTTGGACGTCTATGAAAAGACGTGGAAAAGTGCAGGGTGGTATCATCAGCATAAGAGTGGATAGAACAAGAAGTTTGGTTTAGATCATTAATGAATAATAAGAAGAGAGTGGGTGACAGGACAGAATCCTGAGGAACACCACTGTTAATAGATATAGGAGAAGAACAGTGACCGTCTACCACAGCAGCAATAGAGCGGTCAGAAAGGAAACTTGAGATGAAGTTACAAAGAGAAGAACAGAAACCGTAGGAGGGTAGTTTGGAAATCAAAGCTTTGTGCCAGACTCTATCAAAAGCTTTTGATATGTCCAAGGCAACAGCAAAAGTTTCACCAAAATCTCTAAAAGAGGATAACCAAGACTCAGTAAGGAAAGCCAGATCACCAGTAGAGCGGCCTTGACGGAACCCATACTGGCGATCAGATTGAAGGTTGTAATGTGATAGATGTTTAAGAATCTTCCTGTTGAGGATAAATTCAAAAACTTTAGATAGGCAGGAGATGCATTGCAGCATGAAAAATCAAGAGAAAATAACAAGGATTCCCTCCAATCATTATGAATGGCTAAGTCACACTGTTATTGATGCTGCTCAATCACTTTAGACAAACAAGTTTCCTCATGTCATGGCGTTTCAAAGCACAATTATTTTACGGTGGTCCTCATATGGTGGATATGCTGCCAAAGATTTTTCATTTGTTCAAATAATTAATTTAAAAAATCATAGGATTACTTTGAGCAATTTTGTTTTGGATATTGTTAAGCCAGGAATTGTTAACTTTAATGAAAGTCTACACAGAAAAAAATAGTGAAATTCCTAATACTGTTAAGAAAACAACAGCCTCTGATGTTCTTTGGAAGGTAACACCTCAGTTACAATTCAGATACCTAAGTGGAGTCTCAGGTCAGTGTTCCTAGTGAACGGATGTGTTTAGTGAGAAGTGATCTGATGCTATAGCTTGCTAGTGTAGACATGACGCCTTGTGTTGCTGTGTCGTCTGCTCGTGTTGGTTCTCCTTTGGCTAAAGCGCTAGCCAATCACCTGTGAGCCAAGTCTATGCTAGGAGCTGCCGCTGCCAGAGAGGCAGAGTGCGACCGTCTCCCGCCTACTAAACACCCGAGCCGACAAGCTAAGACACTTGCAATATGCTCTTCTTGTGCTACACTTTGACATTCGTCACCCGCCGCTGGTACTGCAGCAGTACTACGTGACTCTGCACCCCGAAGCACGCTGCGAGGCTTGTGTGCTCTGGCAACCTGAGACAGTATCTACTGAGGACTGAGGTGTGTGCACGACACCTGCCTTGTCTGTGACGGCGCGGATCATGAGCGGAGAATGTGTGATGCCGCCAGAGAGTTCAGACACTTTTGTGTGCTGTACCGCTGCACTGGAGGTGAGACACGGTACCCAGCAATAAGAGACACTGCTGAGTCAGGCCATGTGGTGCATGCCTTGCTTGTTCTGTGACTTGTTGGTGTGCCTTGTGCCATGTACTGCAGCTTTGTGCTGTTAATTTAGACTGGGGTGCCAGTGAGACGGTGTCTCACTACCCTTCCCCCCACTCAGTAGTCTGTCTCATCCCCATTAGCCAAACGAACCCGACAACGACAGCAGTTGTGGATCCCTGTTGCATGTGCTGACTGCCCATTGGCTGATGCTGTGGCGAGTACCTGAAGGCGCCAGAAGGCTGAGGGGGGTGGCATTACAACAGTAAGTTTATTCAGCATGTTAAAAGGATAAGACAGTGTGAATTTATTCTGAAAAATAATATTTAAGAAAAATGAGGTGTCTTCTTTAGTTCTTCACAAGTGCCGTGGAAACGGGCATTTTCTGATGCATACCTTTCACACAGATCTTTCCAAGGGCTTGCGAGAATTGTGGGCAGGCAACGGGGCAGAGCAGAAGAGACAGCCATTTGCTGGCAATGATGCAAACACGTTAGGTGAAAGTGAAAACAAACTGATGTTGGGTGTATTGTTTACAATAAAATATCGAACATACAGAATTATCTGCATACAAGTCTGCCATGAGTGAAAACTAGAGATATACCGATCTTAATTGTCGTACATTTAGGCAGAAGACTGTCAAGAAATCCCTGAATGAGGCAAGCAAATGAGGAAAGTGGAGGGATTCTGTCAAACTCGCTCCAAAGCTACTAAATCTGTATTGTACGCGTCTGCGGTACCAAAGGCTATACTGTATACTAAGTATTATATACTTGTATTCAAAGTAATATGAATCTTATCATTTAAGTGATGAAAATTAAATAACGATAAATTTTCTATGTATGTATCATGATACTAGGTACCATATTTGATGGCTCAAAAGACGCACCTTTTCTCCAAGAACAAGTCTCAGGAAATGAGCCTGCATACTATGAGGCCAAGGTTCAGCACTGAGACAGTGGTTGGTGTTAAGTCTATGGCAACAGAGGTTCTAAAATCAAACCCCAGACATCTTTGCACATGTAAACAAAGTTATAATCGGTACACCACAAAACAATTCTTTCTTTCAAGGTAACAGTATATGATAGGTCATACTTACCAGTAATTCACATAGAATGACAACAGTCAGAAAGAATTTGCTTAAGTGACCATGCACCATGCATTGTATGTACCAAAACAAACATGCTGTCGGTTATGCGCCGAACCCGGTGACAAGGGCAAGCTTCACTGTGTTCTTTACAGTGTGATGCCGTTACTCCTTGAGGTGAGACACACTTTCATACAATTAAAATTGCTTGTTCTCGTGCTATACATGATAGAGAGGTGGCCCACAAAAGGTACTTAAGCCTTCCATCACCAGAATCTCATGCACTCTATATTTCTGTACCATGCCAAGTCTTATCCAATTAGCCAAAAACTCCATCATTAATAGAAAGTGTCAAAATCTTTCAAGATCTAACTCCTCTCATGACTTTGGCATCAAGCCAAAAATATCTCCAATAACTTTGCTTCTTCTTCTTTCCCTCCTTTATTTCAACCAGATGGCACCACTGATATCACATCTATCTCAAAAGCTGAACTCTGGTCAAACCTTTGTTAAAAACTCTACCTTGGACGCTTCAGGGCTTGTTCCTCCCTCTCCTCCACCGTCTGACTACTTCATGCTGCCTATTAAAATTTGCAATGATGTTTTCCATGCCTTTACTGGCTTAAACCCTCGTAAGGCTTATGGACCTGATGGGGTCCCTCCTGCTGTTCTCCAAAACTGTACCTCCATTCTTGCACCTTGCCTAGTCATACTCTTTCAACTTTGTCTGTCAACATCTACCTTTCCTTCTTGCTGGAAGTTTGCCTACATTCAGCCTGTTCCTGAAAAGGGTGACTGTTTTAATCCCTCAAACTACCGTCCTATTGCTTTAATTTCCTACCTATCTAAAGTTTTTGAATCTATCCTCAACAGGAAGATTCTTAAACATCTATCACTTCACATCCTTCTATCTGATTGCCAGCATGGGCTCCATCAAGGCGGCTTTACTGGTGATCTGGCTTTCCTTACTGAGTCTTGGTCATCCTCTTTTAGAGATTTTGGTGAAACTTTTGCTGTTGTCTTGGATATTTCAAAACCTTTTGATAGAGTCTGGCACAAAGCTTTGATTTCCAAACTACCCTCCTACTGCATCTATCCTTCTCTTTGTAACTTCATCTCAGGTTTCCTTTCTGACCGTTCTATTGCTGTTGTGGTAGACAGTCACTGTTCTTCTCCTAAATCCATTAACAGTGGTGTTCCTCAGGGTTCTGTCCTGTCACCCACTCTCTTCTTATTATTCATCAATGACCTTCTAAACCAAACTTCTTGTCCTATCCACTCCTACACTGATGATACCACTCTGCACTTTTCCACGTCTTTTCATAGACATCCAACACTTCAGGAAGTAATCATTTCATGCAGGGAAGTCACAGAATGCCTGACTTCTGATCTTTTTAAAATTTCTGATTGGGCCAGAGCAAACTTGGTATTGTTCAGTGCCTCAAAAACTCAATTCCTCCATCAACTCGACACAACCTTCCAGACAACTATTCCCTCTTCTTCAATGACACTCAACTGTCCCTCTCTTCTACACTGAACACCCTTGGTCTGTCCTTTACTTAAAAACTTCACATCTCATCTCTAGCTAAAACAGCTTCTATGAAGTTAGGCATTCTGAGACATATCTACCTGTTTTTCTCACCCCTCCCCCCAGCTGCTAACTCTGGCCTCATCCATCCATGTATGGAGTATGTTTCACATGTCTGGGGAGGGTTCCACTCATACCACTCTTCTAGACGGTGGAATCAAAAGCTTTTCATCTTATCAACTCTTCTCTTCTGACTGACTGTCTTCAGCCTCTCTCTAATCACCGCAGTGTTGCATCTCTAGCTGTCTTCTACTGCTATTTTCATGCAAACTGCTCCTCTGATCTTGCTAACTGCATGCCTCCCCTCCTGCGGCCTCACTGCATAAGACTTTCTTCTTTCTCTCACCCTTATTCTGTCTACCTCTCTAATGCAAGAGTTAACCAGTATTCTCAATCATTCATCCCTTTCTCTGATAAACTCTGGAACTCCCTGCCAGCTTCTGTATTTCCACCTTCCTATGAGTTAAATTCCTTCAAGAGGGAGGTTTCAAGACACTTATCCTTCAATTTTTGACTACCACTTTAGACCCTTTTCTGGGACTGGCATCTCAGTGGTCTTTTTTTTTATTGGATTTTTGTTGCCCTTGGCCAGTGTCCCTCCTACATAAAAAAAAAAGAAAAAACATTATTGTAAGCAAATGTTATTATTCATTTAATTTGAAACAATTCATGCTATACAGCTTTACTGTGTAGCATGAATAATTTCTAATTAAGTGAATAGTAACATTTTCTTACAATGAGCATGGAACAGTCAAGCCTTTTAGTGGAGTGTGGCATTCTGGCAGGGCACTTCCAACACTTCACTGTATTCTGGTACGATGTCAATGCAGTGTGAGGTCATGACTGATACGAGCAGTGCTCATTCATATACAGTAAAATCCCTCTTATCCGGCATCAACGGGACCGCCGACATGCCGGATACTTGAAGCATGCCGGATACTTGAATAGAAGTGAAATTATGGCCACAATCACCACCCTACACTTACGCATCTTACCATAACAAAGATCACCTGATCACCGTGCTGCCACCTCACACTCACCAACACACAATACTACTGTACTAACATTCTCTTTAATACTTTCCTCTTATAAATAAGTTGATGGGTTACAAAAATAAAGTACATATACACTTATTTGCTTTATTCAATATTAGCCAACATATATAGCATACAATAAAGATATGAAAATGTACGAGTGCTTGTGACACTTTTTCGCTCCCCACACCTCTCATTCAACACCCTCCGGGTCATCAACATCATCAGATTCTGTACTTGTTTGCCCCACTTCTTTTCCCTTACAAGCTACTTTAAAATAGTTTCTAATGTCTCCTTGTTTGTAGCTCCTTCTTCTTTGCAGCAAAAACTCATTCTCAATACAGTGAAGGGTCATAACATCTCGGGTTGACATGTATGTGCACTGCTCAGCAAACCTGACAAAGCCAGCTATGTGTTTCGCAGCCTGTTCCCAAGTTACTTTAGGCTCATTATCATCATCATCATCATCACTATCATCACTAATTTTCTCTAAATGATCTTCTACTACAGTGTTGATAAGTTCCTCGTCTGTGAGAGTGAATGTTACGGCCTGATTTTCGTCCACGTCCACCCATTCCTGTAACGCTTCATCTGTCACTTTAAGTTGCACATTTCCCCCCATTTCCCTCAGCTCCCTCACCACCGAATTTTTCATGCCACCTAAAAGCCCTTCAAACTCCTCATCGTCCTCATCATCACACATCATCAAAGGGTACAATTTGCGCCAACATCGCATCAACGTTTGCCTTTTAACGTCTAGCCAAGCAAATGAAGCCATGAATATCGCATCCTTAACATTAAACTTTTTTTGGAGTTCGGGGATTGTGCCGTCCTCATAATTAATCATAATTTAATCGATTTTATGAGTACACATTGATTTTTTATTGATTTTAAGGCTCAGGGAAAAATGTGCCGGATACTTGAAGCTGCCGGATACTCGAATGCCAGATGAGAGGGATTTTACTGTATTCTGCTGAATATAGCTTGCACTTCCACAGATGAATTAGGACAGATCAGATAAAGCAATACACAGAAACAAACATGGCCTTAAAATGGCGCCCTCAACGGAGACCTCTGCAACCTCACTTTTACCTGGGACCACACCGTGAGATCATGAGTGATACGACCAGTGCCCAGTAAAATATCCTGCTGAATATGACTTGCATTTCCACAGGTGATGAATTAGGACAGATCTGACATAGCAATATATGGAATCAAACGTTGCCTTAAAATGGCGACCTCAACAGAGACCTCTGTGACCTCACTTTTACTTGGGACCACACCATGTCAACAACTATCTCTTCCTCCTCTCTGAATATCAAATCAACATGGATTCAGTCCCTTAAGTATATTTGTGTTTTGTAACTTACACTATTATGAGATGATGCATGCATGTGCTAATAGGGCATCATGAGCATAAGGAGGAAGTAAGAAAATAGGAAATAGTGGAGAAACAACATGCATCCAAGACAAGAGTCCAGGAGCACATGGCCAATCATTCCTGCACTGATACTTTGATTTGGCTGAACGCCATAGGTGTAATGAAGCATATTGCTGAGTATATTGTGACTGTTATCGTTATACCTGTATAGGGCAGTTGAATGAAATGGGTCATCATGATAGAATGTGAGGACAGCTATCCCGTACCCATTGAGTGTCTCATTGTGTTCATGGTATTGTGTGTGTGTGTGTATGTTACATCCAGTTTAGTGTTATGGATATTTATGGCATAGACCAGTTAATGTCAGTCATTAGGCACTGCTTGCAAAAAGCAATGTTTAATCCAGTGATTATCAACTAGGGGTCATTCTATCACTTTAGGGTAAAAAAAAAAGTACAGGGTAGGTAAATAATTTATGTAAGTATCAAATACCGGAATAATAACTCTATTGAATTTGTGTTATTTAATTTTTACGTAAAAGGAGAGAGAGAGAGAGAGAGAGAGAGAAAGGAAGAGTGTATGGAAGTATGGGGGTACATGTAAATCAGAGAGGGTTAATGATGGATGAAAGGATGAACATCCCTGATCTAATATGTTTCATAGGGTATACTTAAATGTTAGACTGATTTTACTATCATGATGCTATTACTATTAGTTTTATCATTGCTATGTTACTTTTCAGATATCCTTGCAATCTGTATGATTCATGATTCTCCAGTGAGGAGAAAGCAAATCACTTATAGAACACACCTGGAACTTTACTTCCCAAAAGGAACTAGTTACCTTCCCATTGTGTTCCACTTTGTCAGCCTCCACTTCATGTGAGTCTGCAGATGAAGTGGCTTTAGAGCCTGTTACAAAGAAAAGTGTGTTTCTCAAATGTTTTATCAATGCTGTATTAATACAAAAGTTACTTCAGACACCACAAATGAGGTTAAACATGCATTCTACTATGAATGAAGTGTTGTATGTTTATTTTATACTTATGTATAAGGTCCAAACATGGGTCCTCCATGTTTGTGTTGCCTTTCTGCGACAAGCCTCTAGCGTTATATACCTGCTGATGACTGTGTTAGTGTGACTTGTCGGGACACATTACCCAAAGCACCATACTCCAAGCCATATATATATATATATATATATATATATATATATATATATATATATATATATATATATATATATATATATATATATATATATATATATATATATATATATATATATATATATATATATATATATATATATATATATATATAAAATATAAAAAATAAAAAATATAAAAAAAAAAATTTTACAGTTATTATTTAATATATTCACTCTTTATCTCTTTATTTTCTTATAGCTTGTGATGGGTGGCACAAGGAGGTGTGGATCCAGAAACATGGTTATCTTGATAACAAAAGTAAAAAATCACTGTTAAGTTAAGAAATCAGTGGTGTGGCAGGAGATAGCAACAGATCTCCAGGATGTGGTAAGCCTTTTTGATTCTTTCACCTGCTTCATAATACTTTTACTCAGCCTTAACCTATTAGCTCATTGCTTTCCATTGTTGGTATTTACTTGTGTTAAGTGTTCCAAACACAATAATTTTATTAAGTCATACTTCACTGCATTTGGTGCATCTCTGAATTCACTCAGAAATTCAACTATAAAACATACCCTCTTTTCCATGAATTAATGATGATCTCATCATTTATGTATTTAGATGTTAATGCAGTGTAAATAGGTTGGCTGCAGATTCTCCATGTTTGTGTAGCCTCCAGTGTTACACATCTGCTCATGACCGTGTGTCAGGACACATTACCCTAAGCACTTTTTTTTTTTTTTTTTTTTTTTTATGTAGGAGGGACACTGGCCAAGGGCAACAAAAACCCAATAAAAAAAAATGCCCACTGAAATGCCAGTCCCATAAAAGGGTCAAAGCAGTAATCAAAAATTGATGGATAAGTGTCTTGAAACCTCCCTCTTGAAGGAATTCAACTCATAGGAAGGTGGAAATACAGAAGCAGGCAGAGATTTCCAGAGTTTACCAGAGAAAGGAATGAATGATTGAGAATACTGGTTAACTCTTGCATTAGAGAGGTGGACAGAATAGGGGTGAGAGAAAGAAGAAAGTCTTGTGCAGCGAGGCCGCGGGAGGAGGGGAGGCATGCAGTTAGCAAGATCAGAAGAGCAGTTAGCATGAAAATAGCAGTAGAAGATAGCTAGGGATGCAACATTGCGGCAGTGAGAGAGAGGCTGAAGACAGTCAGTTAGAGGAGAGGAGTTGATGAGACGAAAAGCTGTTGATTCCACCCTGTCTAGAAAAGCAGTATGAGTGGAACCCCCCCCACTGTACTCCAAGCATTTTATAGAACATTCCAGTTCATTGATGGATGCAGAAAGCCACAGTGTAGTAGGGAGTTGTGAGGGGTAGCTTCTGTGGTGGCTTAGTAGTGTCTGTATTTTGATCCATTTTTATACTTTACCTGGATGGGGGCATTATCTCACCATTAATATTATTAGATTAGTACCTACTTCACTATTACTATTGTACAGTATTTATACCATTCTGGCTATCTCCACATCCACTTTCTTAGCTAACTTTGATCATAACTTCACCAAGAATATTAATAATGGCATTATTTTTATCATTCCTATTCATAATAATCTCAGTGTATGCCATTTCTTAAATTCCTGCTGGTAAAGGTATGATTTCCATGTATTATTGCATTTCATACTGGTCTGCACTTTGTTTTTCATGGATGACAAGACAACATTTACGACAGTTTCATAAATGCCTGCTACACTTTTTACATTGTGCTGCTGTTTCCTTCCTGATATTAGTGTCTATAGACACATGTAATGCTGCATGGTGATACGTTGCCACACATTCCATGACTGAAGGCCTATTTCATAGTCGTTTTTTGTGGCATTGTTTTTGATCCTTACCAGAAATTGGAACCTTTGGTAATGCTGGCTTGGGAGCTGCTGGGCCTGAGCTTACCAATGCATTTATTTATTGCAAATATCACAAGTTCTTATCTTCATGTACTTGTATTACTTCCTAAATTGTATATTAAAATTATTTAACCTTTGTTAACATTTCACTCCCAGTTAATGAGCACACCACAAGTTCATCTTCCATTATTGGGGATGGATGTAGACCCCAGGTAATGACCCCTACTGGAAGGAGGTGCATGAATAGCATATCTCCTAGGCAACAGGCAACACAGCAGTGAGCTGATTTTATGGACCAAATGGAGGAGCAGCATAGATCATACTGACTGCTTCGTGGAGCTGATGGAGAAATATGCAGGATCAGTTATGGATGATAATAACAAATAGAATAGTGTCTAATATATATTGTTTTGCTGTAGCATGCCTACATGACTTCTGCAGATATATAACTAAGTTGAGCTATGCCACAAAAGAATCCTGATATGGTATAAGTATATGGAAAAGTTGGGTTAAGGGCTTGTTTAAGTACACTGGCATTGTGGATGAGTGCTTGGGACAATCTCACTCGCTTTAAATTTTCTAAGTATACACTCATAACAGAAGCACTGGATAAATGTGTGTGAAGGCAATTTTGGAATGTCAAAAAATAATCCATTATTCTTTGAAATATAGTGTGACAGTATTTTGCCTACAGGATTCCAGCAAATTGTATTAACTAAGAGTTTTGCCTGAAAATGATCCCAATATGGTACAAGTATAATACATTTACCAAGGCTGTTTCCCCCCAAAATGGATCAGCCAAAACAAAGCACAAACTCGTATTCATTCCTGTCTCTTAGCAGACAGAGAAAAGAAAATAGTCATTCTCACTTTATAGTTATCAGTGGCACAGCTTGTAGCATTTTAGTCCAGAACAAGGCAACTCCAAACGTAGTACTCTCCCCTACCACACCCAATTGTCCCACAGGTGTTCCTCATGTTCCCAATTCTCTCCACCTATTTTCAAGACACTGATTTCCTCATTCTTTCTTACATTCACTGTCAAATTCTTCCATCTTGTGCCAGATGGGGAAGGGGGATGAATTTAGACAATTACATACATACATAAAAATATCTTTTATTTGAAGCAAATATGGGCAAACTCCAGTAGGATATTTCCTATCCAGCAACTGTGGTATTCTCCAGAAGTGGTCTCTTGGCAGTGTGGTGTCCTCCAGGAATGGTCTTGTCCTGACAGAGTGGTGTCTTCCTCCAGGAGTGGTCCTCTCCTGGCAATGTGGTGTCCTCCAGTAATGGTCCTCTCCTGGCACTGTGGTGCCCTCCACTAGGAGTGGTCCTCTACTGGCAGTGTGGAGTCCTACTCAAGAAGTGATCCTCTCCTGGCAGTGTGATGTCCTCCAGGAGTGGTTCTCTCCTGGTGGTGTGATGTCCTTCTCTAGGAATGGTTCTGTTGTCCTGGCAGTGTGGTGTCCTCCTCCAAAAATGGTCCTCTCCTGGCAATGTGGTGTCCTCCAGTAATGGTCCTCTCCTGGCAGTGTGGTGTCCTCCAAGAGTGGTCCTCTCCTGGCAGTGTGGTGTCCTCCAGGAGTGGTCCTCTTCTGGCAGTGTGGTGTCCTCCAGGAGTGGTCCTCTCCTGGCGTGTGGTGTCCTCCAGGAGTGGTCCTCTCCTGGCAGTGTGGTGTCCTCCAGGAGTGGTTCTCTCCTGGCAGTGTGGTGTCCTCCAGGAGTGGTCCTCTCCTGGCAGTGTGGTGTCCTCCAGGAGTGGTCCTCTCCTGACAGTGTGGTGTCCTCCTCCAGGAGTGGTTTTCTCCTGGCAGTGTGGTTTCCTTCTCTAGGAGTGGTTTTCTCCTGGCAGTGTGGTGACCTCCAAGAGTGGTCCTCTCCTGGCAGTGTGGTATCCTCCTCCAAGAATGGTCCTCTCCTGGCAGTGTGGTGTCCTACTCCAGGAGTGGTCCTCATCTGGCAGTGTGGTGTCCTACTCCAGGAGTGGTCCTCTCCTGGCAATGTGGTGTCCTACTCCAGGAGTGGTCCTCTCCTGACAGTGTGGTGTCCTCCTCCAGGAGTGGTTTTCTCCTGGCAGTGTGGTTTCCTTCTCTAGGAGTGGTTTTCTCCTGGCAGTGTGGTGACCTTCAAGAGTGGTCCTCTCCTGGCAGTGTGGTATCCTCCTCCAAGAATGGTCCTCTCCTGGCAGTGTGGTGTCCTACTCCAGGAATGGTCCTCATCTGGCAGTGTGGTGTCCTACTCCAGGAGTGGTCCTCATCTGGCAGTGTGGTGTCCTATTCCAGGAGTGGTCCTCTCCTGGCAATGTGGTGTCCTACTCCAGGAGTGGTCCTCTCCTGGCAGTGTGGTGTCCTACCCCAGGAGTGGTCCTCTTCTGGCAGTATGGTGTCCTCTAGGAATGGTCCTCTCCTGGCAGTGTGGTGGTGTCCTCCAGGAGCAGTCCTCTCTTGGCAGTCTGATTTCTTTGAGTACCTGATAATCACAAGAAAACATGAACATTAGTATCACAACTTTGTAAGGAAATCACACATACAAACTCACTCATTATGATTATGTGTGTGTGTGTGTGTGTGTGTGTATATATATATATATATATATATATATATATATATATATATATATATATATATATATATATATATATATATATATATATATATATATATATATATATATATATATATATATATATATATATATATATATATATATATATATATATATATTTATATATATATATATATATATATATATATATATATATATATATATATATATATATATTATGCTTGTATAACTTGCTGCTGGGACATAAGACAACATTAGCCTCTTACTAACTATTGGTAATGTTCAATCTCCTTGGCATAATTCTCCTTGGCATTCTGCTTGGCATAATATTGCTAGTGTATCATGTTCTCGAGACGTCTTCACTTCATTGCTCCACCAACAGTTCTTCAACCACATTCATTAATTGGTCCATCTCGAAAATCTTCAAAACCATCTTCTTCTAATCTTCTTACCTCCTCAGGATTGGATATCATCAAGTTGTAGAGAACACGGCATGCTGTAATTATTTTTTGAATCCAGTGAACATCAGCATCCACATACTTCAAGCAACAGAACCTCCCCTTGAGAAATGCAAATGCATTTTCTATCATGACTCTGCCTTTTGAAAGCATTTTGTTGAATTTTATAGCTGCCCTAGGTTATCTGCCAGTATTTTGGAATGGGACCATCAATTGCTCCTGCAATGCAAAAGCAGAATCACGAACAAGATGGTAGTCTGGTGAGGAGAAATGTTTAAGAGGAGTGTGTATCATCAACCAGTACAATGCAGTGCTCTTCAACACCATGCTGTCATGGGCTGACTTGAGGAATCCTCCTTTAATAAAAGAGAATTTTTTGTCGGCTGTGCAAACAGCCATAACATTTACATTGTGCCTCATGGTTCTGTCTACATAATCACTTTGTGTAGAATCAGGAGCTTTGATGTTAATGTGGCACCCGTTGATTGCACCAATAACACCTGATAGACAGAGCCCAGGTCTGAAAAGGCAGTTGCTATCATAGGCAACTCCTGATGTCTTGGCTACTTGATGTATCTTGAAGATAGTTCTGAAAGTATATTTATGACAGTCTGCACATTCTGATGGACTGCTGATTTGGAAATTCTAAACAGTACCAAGGTACTACAATTGTACATGGTACATTGTAGTACCAAGGTACTACAATGTCATATAGAGACACAATTCTGATCCTCTACTATGAAGTCCATGCTGATTTTGTGGGCCAAATGATTCTTCAACAATGGTCAGAATTTCACTGAAAGTAGGTCGTGTTACCAAAAGATGCTTGAAGAAATCTGCATCACTCTTCTCCAGTATGTCTGCAAAGCTCTTCTGGTGTGGATGATCTCTGTGTGGGAGAAGAAAAGGTCATTAAAAACTAGCTGGAAATTAGGTTAGATCAATTAAGTTAGGTTCTCATTAAGATGTGTTTAACTCCAGGGCCATATACATTAACATTTTTAACATTTTTAACAGGCTAAAAGTACTTTTAGTGACCAGTTTCACTTTTACTGCTAAAAGTTCCTTAAAAGTAATACATAATCACTTTTAAGACCTAAAAGACTTTTAGTGCCTAGGAGTGGTGAGGGGTACTCCTAAGCGCTAGTGGTGGGCAAGAACCGATAACTTAGGTATTCATGGAATCGATTCCTTGGGCTGGTGGATCTGTCAGAACCGTTCCTGGAACCAGTTCTGCAGAGAATCATGTAGAGCGCACAGGGCCAGTGTAGCAGGAAAATTTTCCCCCCTTACTGTAGTTCCCTCTAGGAAAAGTAGCCTTGGTTAAATTCTCACCCCCCTCCCACCAGAAAATTGGTTTGGGCTGCTTTTCCCTGAGGGTAATTACAGACATAGGATATATTTCCTTCCTCTTGGCCATTTCATCCCCTCACACAATAAAAAAAATCATACCACCATTTTCAAGCCACCAAGGGCAAGTAATGTAATGTAATATAATGCCTATGATGTATGTAAATGTGACAGGACAACATAGGTCATATGGCACTATGGACAAGGGAAGGGGGAGGCAAGAATAAAGGTAGGGAAGGAGATGTTTTGTATGTCAGAGAGGCAAGTCCACAGCAGGGACACCCCATACAGAAAACAGAGTAACATTGTGAATACAGTGGTTATTGAAGAATAAAAGGGAGCTCATGATGTGTTTTCTTAAGATTTACAATTTTAAGATTACAAATGGAAGTTGAAACATATTTCCTTAGTATTAAAATTCAAGTTTAAAAGGCTGTCTCCCAGCAGAGACTTAAAAATCTGAAGAGAACATTAAAATTTTTAATTTCCTATTATAAAGTTAAAAATCTTTAAAGGGAACTTCATACTGGGTTGGGTTACATTTGCAGCAGCTCCATGTTGCCTTGAGATTTTCTGTAGATCCAAGGCAAGCAGTGTGGTACCATTCATAGTAAGATTTACACTCCACTACTTCACGTCCATCTGCTGTGATTTCCACACATTCTGGACAAACCCATGCTCCAGGAATGTCATCTTTAGCTTGAAGCTTTAGCTTTAGCTTGAAGCATTGTAACTGCATCATCATCCATGTACTTGTAAATTACTTAAGTTTTTCCTTATTATTGACAAGAATACCAGGAAGCTTTTTTTTTTGGTCTTGTCTCTATTTCTTCTGCTGTTACAGCCTCCCCATCTATTTCCACTCTTGTAGCAATTTCCTCATCTACAAATATGAATAAAATTGTCCTTTCTCTTACTGAAATACACATCCTTTTGCACGTCCTTTTCCTTGCAGCGAAACAACTTCATAAGGGCCTATGTACTCTGATTCTAATTTTCCTCCCATTTGGTGATTGTTTTTGTTGTTTTTCAACAGTACTAATGAGCCCTCAGCTATTTCACTTGATTTGCCTGTATGTCTCTTATCATAGTTCTGCCTATTTGGAGATTTTGCAATGTTCACTGCCATTTTTTCCTCAGCTGCCTTCTTTTCTGACACTAGTCTCTCTGTTACCTCTTTTATAGTTTCTTCTGTCATTGCTCTGTCTTTCACCTATGATCCAGTGTCTAAGTGGGTGGGGAGTACTGGATCTCTCCTAAACAGCGCAGTGAAAGGTGCAACACCAGTGCTGGCATGAACAGATGTGCGATATCTGAACAGGATTCTTCTTACGTGCACATCCCAGTCATTTTGCTTTTCATTGACACATTTCACAAGAGTTCCCTCAAGTGTCTGGCTGAATCTTTCCTGCAGTCCATTAGTTTGAGGTGATAGGGTGAAGCAATTTTGTGATTAATCTGCAGCTTTTCACAGAGGATGTCATTCAGTTGATTTACAAATTCACAGCCTTGGTCAGTAATAAGTGTTTCAACACAACCAAAATCACATATGACATCTAAAAAAAAAAACAAGGCCACCTCTGCTGGAATTTTGTGCTTTAGATGTACAGTAGCTGGGAATTTTGGGAAGTAATCATTATGTTAATGCCTTGTTACGTTGGAGTTAATGTTTTGTAATGCGGTGCGTTGACTTGTTATGGCCAAAGTTGTAAATATTCACTTCATGCTTCCCACTAGTGGTCTTAGTAATCTATGGCACTCAGCTGCTTCCTGTTGCCTGTTGTTGACTTTTTTTTTTTTTTTTTTTTTTTTTTTTTGTAATGCTGAAGTTCCTGTCGCATGATGATCATATCACTGTATTGTTAGCCTTGAATGATTTGCTAGTTTGCCTCATTATGTTGGAGTTAATGTCTTGTAATGCCATGCGTTGACTTGTTACGGCCAAAGTTGTAAACATTAATTTCATGCTTCCTGCTAGTGGTCCTGGATTCTCCCTTATTATTGAAGATCTGGTGGTTTTGCATGCGTATGGGGGATGGGGGGAATATTGGTCAGGAGGGGGAAATATTATCTTCGGTCAAAATTCCTCCTGCGGAAGATCTATCCTGGGCCAGATTTCCCCCTGGGACAATCTCAGACAGGGGAAATACAGACTGGTACACCAGTACCAGAATCTTGGAGCCGCCAGCGCGCAGGGTGATTACCAGAGTTGGAGCTGCCAGCGCACTGCTCAGACGGTTACCACTAGTATGTAGCAGTTTCTGGACTCGTCTAGAATACTGGAAGAGATTATTACAAGCTCCTCGTTAGACAGACACATATTAGTTTTCCCCAGATAGCAGAGAGTGTATGTCACGTGGTCATGTTGCTCTAAATATCGTTCCATCATGTAGTATGTAGAATTCCATCTAGTTTCTATATCCTGAATAAGTTTTAAGGATGTTTGTTCTGCTCTTACACCTGCATGAAGTTACCAGAAACCTTCACGCTGTGATGGAAAAAAATTACAATAGTCTTTATTTTTTCTTTTAGCTTCTGGACATTCTCAGTGTTCTTAATGAACAACTCGATTCAGAGTGTGTGCAAAGCATGGGATATGGTGAACATTCATTTGTTTTATTGCTGCAGTCATTTTGGCAGCATTGTCAGTCCCAACTGAGTGAATTTTATCTAAAATGTTCCAATATTATCTGTTATGTGGGACTTAACCATACGAACAGTATCAAGCACAACAGACTTGAGGACCTACTCTGGGGATGTGTAGTGAGCTGTCACCGTGTTGAATGTTTTTGTTTGTCAGGATGTCCATAATATGTCTGTTGTTAAAGCAATACGTTTAGCTTTCTCCAGCTCTTGACAGACTCTCTCTACCTCTCTATTGTAAATAGAAGGTAAGAAGAGTTCTACCTATCTGTCTGCAGCGTGGCAATTCATATCTGGGGTTGAGTTCATTTACTAATCTCTTGAACCCCCTTGGCTTCAGTAACAGATAGTGATTGTAAGTCTTTCACTATCATCCTGACAACCAGGGCGTCAAGTTCTTTCTTTTATTCGAGTCATTCCTATAGGGCTGAGCCCTAGTGATAGCCTCGATCAGTGCTGGTTGAGCACAGGTGGATGGTCTGGCAGCAATCTCCATATCTGCATCCTCCTTGAACTCCACATATTCAATGGGATATATATATATATATATATATATATATATATATATATATATATATATATATATATATATATATATATATATATATATATATTGCGCAAGCATTTCATCATGTTTGATGTACTTCCACTGTACTTCAGCTTATCTTTACACACCAAGCATACAACGACGTCAGACGACATCTGTTCCATGTACGCCCACACTGAAGTTGTTCTGTTCTGCTTGGATTCCTTTTCGCCGCTAGAGGGCCTTGTAAACAAACCAGGGTGTGCATTCTCCTGATTTTCTTGGAGTTTTGCGAGGGATCCAGCGAGCCTGCGCCTACCATATCACACAGTCACCTGTAGTAAGACCCTGTCATCGCATTTTTGGCAGTTGGGACTTCTGGTGTTTGGACTTTGGCTGTAAATTGGAGGTTAAATCACGTCGGCCGGACAGGGAGTTCCCTGCACAGGGAGCTCCTCGTATGCGCATGCGCAATGCTTCCAGTTTGACGTTGTCATGACGTCATGCTGCTCACTGCTTGTGTCCTGCGTTCCCCAAGCCCTGTTTAAGTGAGCAATGGAGTACAACAGCCCTGTCACTCACTCTCTCCTCGAGGACGACCTCGACCTTAGTGATGAGGGTGAGTGGCCTTCAATGCCACAAAAGGATCAGCAGAGCTCGGCAGCAGCCACGAGTGAGGCTGGAGTTGCCCTCCCCGACGACGAAGCTTCAAATCTTGTCAACCAAACTTCATCGGCTAAGCGTCTTCTCAACAGTTCGTCTGACAGCAACGATGCCTCATCTTTGCCTGCTCCCAAGGCGGCTAAGCAGGGAATAGCTTCTGTTCCCCGTGACGTCCCTTCTGCCACTTCGTCACTCTCCTCTCCCTCCTCTGAGCCATGCATCTCGCCTCTGCCCTCACAGCCCGCGCCAGTTCCTCCAGCCTTTGCTCCACGGGATGGTTACGTAAAGCTCCTCTTCCAAGGCTCTCCATCGGTGGAGACCAAGCTACTTTGGCTCTCTGAAGTCAACAAGGGCTTCAGTCTGGATTGGAGCCTTGCTGAAGTCAAGATGTCCGCTGTAACGTCTCAGTTCATCTACATCTCCAGAAGTCGCACGGACATTATTGACAGTGTGACTAAAGGGGAATATCTGTCTTTGTTCCTTGATATGTAAGACGCGCCTCAAAGGTCTCAAAAATTGCCTACCTACCTACTGACTCGTTATCCTGTCTGTGTTGAGCCTTCCTTGGCCATGGTTTTGTCTGGGGTGTACAAAGCAAAGCGTTTCATTCAGGATGATGAACCCATCAGTCACATCGTCATCACCTGGAGCCTTCCTGAACTCCCGCCGCCTTTTATTACTTTTGACTTTCTTTCCAGTCTCCCACCATGCGAAGTACGCAGGGTGAAGGATGAGCAGCCCTGGTGCTTTAGGTGCTGGGGCCTCGGCCACATCTCGCGCTACTGTTCCCGTCCTGAGAAGTGCGCCTGGTGCTCTGGCCAGCATCATTCCCTCGCCTGCCCTCGCCGGTCCCAGCCTCCCTCTACTGGCCCCGCACCAGTCTCACAGGACTGAATCAACGGTGCAGGGATCAGACACACCTACAGCAGATACCTCGAAGTGGAAATGCCCTCGCTGCCGTCAGCCAGGTGTCAACGTCTGGCATGGGTGTTTAAGGCGCCCCGCCACCTCCGCTCCGCCTTCCGCCCCACAGTCTGCTCAGCGCACGTCCGTTCCACCCCAGGCCTCCTCCCCGCCGGTGATGGACGCTGGTTTGGTGGCTCCTGAGGTTGCCTCACTTAAGGCTGCTGTGGAGTTGATGACGTCTCAATGCTCCTTGTATGCTGCTCGTTTCGAGGCCATTGAACGCAGAATGGAGGGATTTGCCAGCCAGCAGGCTGAAATAAACACCAAGGTTTCTGCTATGATGGACGCGCTCCAAGCACTTACTGTCACCGTCACTACCCTCGCTGGCAGGGTTGACTCCCTCGCCACACACCGAGCGGGTTACTGCTCTACCTCCAGCATCCTTGTCCTCCTGCAGTGCGCCGCGGAGAGTTGGCCACGCCTCCCATTCGTCTTCCTCTGGTCGTGCCAAGCTAAAGAGTAATAATAGATAGCCAGCCACAGCTTCACGTCCTCTCCTGGAATGCCTGTGGCCTCACTCATTGCCTTAAGCAATCTGCCCTCAAGAGTTATGTGCAGCAGCATCATTCTGATATTATTTTAATTCAAGAGGCTTTTGTTGGCCATCCTGTGGCACAAAGGGGTGCGCCGCCGTCGCTTCGTGCCTACATTCCCTACGTTCATCATGCTCAGAACGGTCTCATCACCTACGTTCACCCTGCTGTACGGCACAGGCTGCTCCGGTGCTCTACACATGATGACACGATCTTTCAACTGCTTGAGGTGGCAGCAGGCACTGGTACGATTTGGCTGTGCAATGTCTATGTGGCTCCAGGCCAGATAGACACTGCTGTTCTCCCCACTCCAAGTGTTCAAGGCACCATTTACATGGGCGACTTTAACGCCCGGCATCCTGCTCTGGGTGACATCTCTCCGACACCAAATCGCAACGGGACACGCCTAGAGGAATGGCTGCATCATTACCGGCTAACACGATGGGATACTGGCGGTGCCACGCACTCAAGAGGAGGCACTCTTGACCACATCTTGACTCAGGGCCCGGTGACATCCAATGTCACGTGCTCCTCTGTGCCCACACTGTTTTCTGACCATCTTGCCCTCGCCCTCCATTACTCTCTCCCAGCCGCCCCTCCCCACCTCCACCGTCGCATCCGCATTACCATTCCTCCTAAGTACTGCCCAACGTATGTCTCCTACATGTCATCCGCCGTTCCTACGTTTCCTATGACCTCTCCTGAAGACTTGTACTCCTCCATTGTCACCTCAACACACTCCTTTTATGACCACTATGTTCGCAAGCTGCATGTCAAGCGTCGTCCGCGAGCTCAAGCCTGGACACTGGATCACCGCATTACCATGGCAGAGAGAAAGGCGAGGGAGGATGGCCTTTCCTTCCAAACTCACCCCTCCCCGGAGAATCTGCGGAGGTATCAGTTGTCCAGGAACAAATCGAATCGAATCGAATCGTTTATAGGAAAGAGGGGTGAAGGAAGAGTAGTATATGTATAAGAATAAAAGCTAGAAATAATGAAGGACGTAAATGAAGATAAAAGATGGTGGGCTAACCACCTTGCTATTTTTTTTTATTTGTTGTTATATCATTTGCGTACTCGTCGCATCTTCATCTTATAATTTCTTGTTTTTAGTATTAATTATGCCTCATAATTATTCACATAATGAATTTCTGTTATGTGTTTGTGAAGGGTATTGGTGTTCTGTGTGTTTGCTCCATGTTATGGCACGGGCCGAGTCTGGACTCCCTGTTACACCATAGAAGAGTCTAGCATTGACTCTACCCCTACTCCCTCGCTAACACCACGCAACTCTTACCCCCTCAAGATTGGTCCCTGGATGACAGCGACTCAGGATGAGGTACAACCCTCTCCCTCAACTCCGCTAGCTGGAGGCCAGCAAGCTCTACCAATGGCCAGTACCCCTCGGCGGCGAACTACTAAGTGGAGTGACCACGAAGCCTGTCACACCGGCTCACCGCCGACTCAGGGCACGGAGTGGGGAGAGAGGATTCCAGCTGCGTTTCCCGTGTGAAGCGAGTGTGCTTGCTTGTTATGTATTGTATTGTAGTAACATAATGTTCTTTTCCTTTCAGATGTCCTGTGTATGGTGTGTTTGGTGTTCTGCCATCTTCAGGAGTATGGTAAGTGAAGGTAAGTGATTCCATGTAAGTTTGTTTACTGTCTGTTGGGTTGCTAGTAGTTTGGGGTGGGTGTAGTGCTGCATGCTTGTAGACTGCTTGGGAAGTCTCGGTGGTATTTATTTATATGTTCAATGTTGTCTTTGAGGTTTTGGAAGACTGGTATGTCCAGCACATCAATCCTTTCCCATATTGCCTTTGCTCTGTTGTGTATTCTTATGTTTAGAGGTGTTGTTCTGGTGTGTATGTGTATTTGTTCTGTTGTCATAGTGTATGGGTATTTTTGATTGGTGGCAAATCTTAAGGCTTTATTTTGTATTTTCTGAAGTTTGCTTATTTGGTTTTTACTCATAGTGCGTATTGGGATAGGTGGATAATCAAGAATGGGAAGGATTAGTGTTTTAACTAGGTGTATTTTAATGTTTTCTGGCATATTGTATAGCTTGTATAATTTATTTAGTGCTGAGTCTGCTATGTTTTTACGTTGCTGAATGTGCTTGTAATAACGAGAGGTGGTTATGGTTAATCCTAAGCATTTGCCCTTATTTTTTTATTCTATTTCTTCCTCATTAATGTTAAGTGGAAAAGTTCGTTTGGCTGCAAGATGGAGAGGTGTGAATTTATTAACGTTGGTTTTGATTTTCCGGGTTTTTTCATAGTCATTAACTGCCTTTATTGCTTGCTCAGTTTTTATGTTTAGCATGTTCTTAGATCTCCCTGGGTAGCCAATGATTTGTGTTATATCGTCTGCGAAACTGATGTTGAGGTTTTGTTGAGGGTGTTGTATATCATTGGTGTAAATTGTGAAGAGTGTTGGTGACAGGACACTTCCTTGTGGTACTCCGCATTTCAGGTTAAATCTTGGTCCTGTATGGTTATTTATTTTAATGGATGCTGTGCGGTCTGTTAGGAAATCACATAAAAATTTTTCGATAGTTATTGGTAGGTACAACTGAAGTAATTTGTGTTTTAATCCATGATACCAAACCTGGTCAAAAGCTTTTGATATGCCTCTTAATATTAGTTGACACTGGCCTTTATCTGATTTGTATTGCGCTGTTTGCTCAGTGATGATTGCTAATGCATGTGTGGTGCCCCTGTTATTACGAAATCCAAACTGGTTGGTGTTGTATAAATTTTTGGTCTCAAGGTGAGTTTTCAGTCTGGTATTGATTATTCTTTCTAATATTTTGCCTGGTACTTCTAGTAGCGAAATTAGTCTGTAGTTTTGAGGTTGTTGTGGGGATTTGTCGGGTTTAGGTATGAGTCTGATAATGGCATTTTTCCATCTATCTGGGAAATATCCTGCAGAGATGGCACTGTTGTATATGTCTGTGAGTCTTAATATTGCTGAGTCTGGTAGGTGTGATAGGATGGTTTTGTTTATCCCGCTTTCACCCTGTCTGGTACTCTTAAGACTTTGAATTATGTTTCTAACTTCTTCGGTGGTTACATGATTTCTTCGGTGGCTACCATCATGCCTTTGGGGTGTGTGCTGAGTCTGGTTGTGTCAGAATTATTATAGGGGATTGTTCTTTGTATATTATCTCGGATGTTTTGTAGTACTACTTCATTAATGTTGTTATCTTCGTCATCAAGCTATCCATTAAATATTTCTCTCCAATATTCCCTGTGTACTCTTTCCTTATCCCTGTTTGTGTAAACTTTGATGTTGTTTTTGCTTAATATGTAGTGAGGTTCTTTTTCTTTATTACCGGTCAATAGTTTTATTTTTTTCCAAAATATTGTAGGGTCTTTGTAGGTACTGGAGACTTTATTAATGAGTGTGTGCCAGTGTTCTCTGTTTTCATTTATGAGTGCTTCGTTTAGAAGTGTCTGTATTTGTTTTTAATATCTGTAATTGTTAAAATTCCATCCATGAACACTTGAATATGTTTGCAATTCAGTGAAAAGTGTTTTGAGAAGTTTTGTTGTGTCATTATGTTTGGGTGAGGGTAGACATTTATATAGTGAAGTGGGGATTGATTGCTGTGTTGCGTACTCTATTCCTTGATGCCAGTTGTCAGTTGCAGTGTGTATTGTTTCAAGTGTTTCATTGTCTAGTGTGTTACTATGTAGTGTGTTGGTGACGTGTATTTTGAATGTTTCCCAGTTTGCTTTACTGTAATTTGGTCTGGTAGGTGATGGCATTAATATAGGTGCGGTAGATATCGTAAATATAATTGGTATGTGGTCGCTGGTGGTGAGGGGTCCTGATATTGTATGTGTGTTGTGGTATGTTCTGTGGTTTGTTAATATTATGTCAGGTGTTGTACCTCTTCTGTGTGTGTAATATGTAGGGAATTCTGGCCTTATGTGTTGTATTAGCCTGTTTTGTATGAGTGTGTTTTGCTGTCTTCCTTTCGTGTCGCTGTGAGTGTAACCTAAAGTGGGGTGGTTTGCATTGAGATCGGCTAGCATGTAGACTGGGCTGTTGCGTCTAAATAGTTTGGTGAAGTCGGGAATTGGTATAAAGCTTCTTGAAGGGGGTTGATATAGTGTGGAAATAATAATTTTGCCAGTTGTGGTCATGACTTCTATTGCAATTAAATCAGATAAAAAAAACATCAAGAAGTTTATATTGTATATTCTTTTTAATTGCTATTGCTGTGCCATCGGAAGTGTTATTAAGGTGTGTGTAGGTTGTATCCTGGGATTTTAATTGCTGTGTTTTCGTGTGTGCAGTGACTGTTTATAAGTATTACATCAGGGTCAATGGTTCTGTATGTGTTAGATAGTGAAATCCTCCTATTAAACCAGTGTAGTATGCTGTGTTGTATTATTTTTGTTACGAAGGGCCATGTTGTTAGTATGTGCGTGTATATATGTATGTATTTTTCATTATTTCAATCAGACTTGTGTTAGCCTTCGGTAGCCTTGTCTCAAGCGTATAACTTGTTTCCTTGAATCTTTTCCCAATAGACGATAAAAAAAAATGTGGCAACAAGCAAAGCTGTGACGTCATCACCCCAGCTCCCGGCCGCTATATAAGCCGCCCCCCCCCCCGCCCAGAGGAACCTCACATCGTCTCAAGCTCTCGTACAGACCACTCCTCCTGTGCGCAGTGTTAGTCCTTCTCATCTTTATGCCCATTTACTGGGTTTTCTCCACCCTGGATAGTTCTTAACGCTTCTTTTTGCCGCTTCTTCTTGCCGCATGTTCATCTTAGTTGCGACAGCTGTGCAGATGCGACAGTTGTGACTGCTACTTGTTTTCCACCATGTTCGCCAGGTGCGACATGTGCGACAGAAGCGACAGTTGTGACAGAAGCGACAGTTACGACAGTAGCGACAAAAGCGAGAGTTGCGCCAGAAGCGACAGTTGAGACAGAAGCGACAGTTGCGCCAGAAACGACAGTTGCACCAGAAGCGACAGTTGTGCCAGAAGCAACAGTTGTGCCAGAAGCGACAGTTGCGCCAGAAGCGACAGTTGCGACAGAAGCGACAGTTGCGACAGAAGCGACAGTTGCGACAGAAGCGACAGTTGCGCCAGAAGCGACAGTTGCGACAGAAGCGACAGTTGCGCCAGAAGCGACAGTTGCGCCAGAAGCGACAGTTGCGCCAGAAGTGACAGTTGCAACAGAAGCAACAGTTGCGCCAGAAGCAACAGTTGCAACAGAAGCGACAGTTGCGCCAGAAGCGACAGAATCAACAGTAGCGACAGAAGCAACAGAAGCGACAGTTGCGACAGAAGAGACAGTTGCGTCAGAAGTGACAGAAGTGACAGTTATGCTAGAAGTGACTGAAGCAACAGTTGCAACAGATGCGACAGAAGTGACAGTTACGACAGAAGTGACAGTTGCGACAGAAGCGACAATTGCGACAGAAGCAACAGTCGCGACAGAAGCGACAGTCGCGACAGAAGCGACAGTCGCGACAGAAGCGACAAAAGCGACAGAAGCGACAATTGCGCCAGAAGCGACAATTGCGCCAGAAGCGACAGTTGCGCCAGAAGCGACAGTTGCGCCAGAAGCAACAGTTGCGACAGAAGCGACAGTTGCGCCGGAAGCAACAGAGGCAACAAGAAGCAACAGTTGCGACAGAAGCGACAGAAGCACCAGTTGCGACAGATGCGACAGAAGCGATAGTTGTGACAGAAGCGACAGTTGCGACATGAAGCGACAGTCTCTATCTTCTGTCTCCCTTGCGAACATGCGGCAGTTGCGGCATTTTTTTTTTCAAAAGTTGACTTTACAATTGCACTTGACATTTTTACTCTTCTGCCCAATGCAGACTACTCATTGCCTCCCCCTACTTTCAGGCTCGCCATGGAGGATTGTCCAGACTGCAAAAACGTGCCTTACCAACATCCTTGCGTAAAGCACGCCCCTTGCGTCACCGTCCCACACAAAGGTTTTCCGGGAGGTGTCAAATGGAACCCTGCCACCTGCCTGCACTGCTCTTCCTGGGCGGACATCTTTCGCAAGGACAACTCCAAAGGAGAGGAACTGTGTGCTGTCCTAAAACTGGTACAAAGACACCGTATAAAATCGCATATCCAGGAAGATGCTGTGCTAGACCTCTTCCAGACTCAAGCTCTGCGGGACGAGTTTGGCACTCTCCTCCCTCGACTCCAGTCACGAACACAGAGCGTTTCCCGAACTCCCTCACGGGGGCACAGACGAACACGTTCCCCTCCCCCAAAACCACAGAGCTCCAAAACTGACATCTCAGCTATCTTCTCCTCCTCTGATGAAGCTAAGCTGCGGTCCCCTAAGAAGAAGAGTAAGAAACGCTCTAGGATGAGTTCTTCCTCCTCCTCTGGCGAGGCTGAGTTACAGTCCTCCAAGAAGGGTAAGAAACAAATGAGGACGAACTCCACTTCCTCCTCCTCTACTTCTTCTCGCGTCTCCTCGCCCTGGCAAACCAAGTCTTCCAGACACAAGCCCTCGTAGAAGCGCAGAAGGTCCTCTTCACCCCCAGAAAGGAAATCACGGAAGCAACGACACCGGCGCTCACCACCCTACCCTCCTCCAGGGCACAGAGCCCCCCCTTATTTTCCTGAAGTTGGTGGACCTTCTGACCACTACGACCCTCATACTCCCTACTTTTACCACGCCCCTGACGGACGTGTTTACCATCAAGCTTACCCTCCCATTTCCCAAGGGGTTTTCCTTCACAATCCCCACTACGATTACTCCCGTTATGAGGACGACGTCCCGGAAGCAGAATTCTCTGAAGCGGAGGAAAACCCCGCGGTAGAAACGGTAGCCATTTCAGAGGATGGTCATTTCTCTCCCAATTACACTCTGGACCGATCCACTTCCGTCACTCCCGTCCTTCCTCCCGAGGGTACGGTTGCAGCCCAAGCGAAAACAGCCGCCATGGAGGACTTCAACAGCCCCGCCTCCTCTCCGGAGGACCAACTTTCCAAGGTTTTCTATCCCCCTGATGGAGCCTCTGCCATTTTTGAGGGTGCGACTAACCAAGTCATCTTTCATTACAAGTACAAATCCTATGGCAAGTTTGAGATCGTCAAGAGTGATCCCCTCAGCTTCAGAGTAGTTTACAAAAACCTCCTACAGTACACAGCTCCATTCCTAGTGGACTGCTACGATAATCCGTCCTCCCGTCCAGCCTCATCCCAATCCTCGGGAGACCTCCAGGCCAGGCTTACCATGTTCAACACCTCCCTAATGGACAAGCTCGGATTTTCAGCGACCATGCACCCGCTCACCATCCACCTCCATAAGCAGTCCTCCCTCCACGGGGACCTCCTCAAGGCTCTTAACAAACACCGCCTAGCACGAACGGCCCAAAAAGACCTTCTCAAATTGGTCAAAGGTGTTCCCTCCGCGGGCATCCTGAAGCATCTCGCAGCTTCCAAAGACCGGCCACTCACACCCAAGGTGCAACGGTTCCTCACCATCACTGCAGCGGACGCTGCTGACTCCGTTGTTACCTTTCTAAACCTTCCCACAGCGGCAAGCTTCAATCACATTACGGATCTTCCAACGGCTTACGCCTATCTCACGCTCCCCCAGCACCATATGCTCGCTCTCTTTCATTCTCTGAAGGAGGAACTTTTGTTCCTGATTGGCACTTACAGTTTCATTGCCGCGACTGACGAATCGCTCAAATCCAAAAGGAATGCCATACATACCAAGCTTCCTTCCCACTGGCTGACCCACAACCTCCGGTGGTCAGCATATGGCTACAAGTCGTTTGCTAAGATGGCCATTCCCGTCGCAGAGAAACTTGGAGCCGTCACCCTTCTGCTCCGAATGGACTCGCTTTCTTACCAGCGTGCACCCCATCTCAGCGAACTTCTTGTCTACAACGATGATATTGTTGGGCCAGCGATCCTCCCTCTTGCAGGCAGAGGCTCTTTGATGCTGCTATCCAGGACCACGTTCTGAAGGTGGTTCCCTCCTCTAAAACTTCCTCTGCGGCCGTGTACCGGAAAGATCGAACGCCCTCGGCCTCTCGTTCAGCTGACAAGTCCCCACAACCTCAGGGGTCCTTTCGCCCCCCATACCCTTGCGGACCCTACCATCCTCAGCTACAGCCGCGCTCCCAAACAGGCTTCTCCACGCGGTTTCACAACCCCACCAGACAATGGCAAGGCTTCAGAGGTATGGGAACACGAGGCTCCAGAGGGTCCCAACAGCACACCTCTCGAGGAGCTTCTAAACAACACTCTGCAGGACCGTATCAACCCCGACCGAACCCCAGCAGAACTAATGCGGACCGCAGAACCAAGACCAACCCCAAGCTTCTGCACCATGGCAGAGCCGGTAAGTGATGCTCCCGGTGGTCGCCTCATGATCTTTGTGGATCAATGGCAGTCGGCTCCCAGAAGCATCTTCAACATCATCAAAAAGGGTTTCCATTGGACCTGGCAGTCACAAGCTCCACAGCTTTGCACCCCCACCCACTTCGATTCCACTCCAAATCCCGACCTGTCTCTTGTGATCACGGATCTCCTCTCAAAACAGGCAATATACCAAGTCTTTCCACAACCTTGCTTCCTATCACGCGTCTTCTTGGTTCCCAAGCGGACCGGGGGTCTCCGTTTCATCATAAATCTCACGCAGCTCAACAAGCACATACACTGCCCCCGCTTCCATATGTCGAACCACTCCATTCTGGCAGACATGCTATCACCTCCCGCTTGGATGACGTCCATCGACCTATCCGACGCCTACTTCCACGTTCCTATCAAAGCCACATTGCACAAATACCTAGCCTTCACACACAACGGCAAGCTCTTCTTCTTCCGCGCCCTACCTTTCGGGCTCAACGTGGCTCCGTACATCTTCACTCGCATTCTGCGTTACCCACTCTCTCTTCTACATTAACAAGGCATTCCCGTCCTTGCTTACATAGACGACTGGATAATGTGGGGAAAATCTCCAGATCTTGCGTCTCATGCCTACATGACTACCGCTTCCGTCTTATCCCGCCTTGGCTTCCTTATCAACCACAAGAAATCACAACCAGTCCCAACACAGGACGCAAATTGGCTTGGTGTCCGATGGATCACCGACCAGGGCCTTTGGGGTATACCCATCTCAAAGCAAGAACTTCAGGACCTCCTCCACAGGTTTTCTGTGGCTCCTACCACATCCCGCAGAGAATGGGAACGTCTCCTCGGAGAACTCAACTTTGTGACACAAATTCTGCCTCGCTCCCGTCACCTCCTACAACCTCTACTCAAACCTCAACTTCTAAGCACTCCTGCCAACAGGGACAGGAAGGTTCCCATCCCCACACGTCTCCGCCGGGCCCTACTACCCTGGCTCACACAACCTCTCCTTCAAAATACCGAGCCCTTTTATTCCGCTCAAGATCCTGTCCTCCTATGGACGGACACTTCCCTCTCAGGATGGGGAGGTCACACACACTCGGCCACCGTCTCCGGGTCTTGGACTCCCCTCGAGGAACACTTACACATCAATCTCCTCGAAGTCAGAGCGGTGCACCACTGTCTCCTTCACCTCAACCTATCCCATCAATGGATACATCTCTTTATAGACAACGCACCAGCCCAATGTGCAATCAACAAGTTATCCTGCAAATCACTCAACCTCCTCAAGGAGGTGACCCACTTGGTCCACCTTCTCCAGCTTCGCTCTCTGAAGATCAAGGCCTTCCGCATTTCCACCCTCCTCAATGCCAAGGCCGACGCCCTCAGCCGTACTTCCCATCCACTCCTCAAATGGGAACTTCCACAGAAGACCTTCCATCAGCTCCAACTTCTCAGAGGTCCCCTCGAGATCGACCTCATGGCCACGACCGAGAACTCGAAGCTACCTCTTTTCATATACCCCCACCCTCACCCCCGAGCATGGGGCCACAATGCTCTAGCCTGGGACTAGAACCAGTGGTCCCAGATCTACATATTCCCCCCGAAGTGGCTCATTCCTCTAGTCGTGTCCAAACTTCAAACCTACAGATACCACGGCCTGATAGTTCTACCGTGGTACCCAGCGGAACCCTGGTTCCCATACGTCCTCAACAGGTCCCTCGACCTCTGGACTCTGAACCTGTTGGACCCAACAAAAAATGGACTTCACGCCTCCGAGAACTGGACCGCATTCCATTTTTGAAGGAAGTTTTTTTCAGCTAAATGGGGCGCCACAGTCGCCTCCCGCCTGATCACAGCCTATCGCACCTCAACCGCTCGGCAGGCGCAGTCATTCTGGAACGCCTTCAAATGCTGGCTTCCCCCTATGCTGACCACCATTTCTTCCCAAACTCTCATGGAGTTTCTCATACACTGTGAGGACGTCCGCCGCCTAGACCCTCGGACCATCCTCAACTACCGGTCCCAACTAACTCTCCCTATGCTTCATGCCTTCGACATCAACCTTCTCGCTACTGTCACGCAGCCAGTTCCTACGCAACCCTCCACTTAAGCAAAAAATTCCACAATGGTCCATAGACCGGATCCTCGATACCTTCTCCTCCCCGGACTTTGAAATAGAGTTGGCCTCTCCGGTAAACCTCTTCCTCAAGACGCTCTTCCTTACCGCTCTCGCTTCCGGCAACAGAGCCAGCGAGCTTTCTGCCTCAGTCAGGACGGGCCTTTCCCTCACCGACACCAAAGCAGTGCTCCCGACACACCCCAGTTTTCTTTTCAAAAATCAAAACCCTCAAAATCCCACACCACCGGATATCACCTTTCTGGCGATAGGCAACGCACATTCCTTGTGCCCAGTCACAGTTCTCAGAAAGTACCTAGTAGCCACTCAAACGCTTCCTCATGAGGATTTCGTCTTCATTCATCCCAAGTCCTCTAAACCTCTCAAAGCCAGCCGCTTATCCTACTGGCTGGCGCAAGCCATTAAGATCGGAGACCCCCAACCCATACGTCCTGCTGGCCACGATATCCAGAAAGTCGGTCACTCCATTGCCGCCTTCAGGAACTCAACTCCGTGTTCCATTCTGGAGAATGGTTTCTGGCACAACGCATCTGTTTTTGTCTGGAAGTACCTTATCTCCTGCCGACCAACAACCACGAGTTTCGTCACTGGACGAAGCACCACCTCCTCTTGAAACAAAAAAAGGGGGGGGGGGAAGAGGTACGGACCTAAGGTCCCCACAGCATTCTACCTCCTGTACAGTTACCAGCCTAGGGTTTCCCCAAAATATTTTCTTTTACCTACGCTGTATAAAGGTTACATGTTCTTATTGCACCTAATTGTTTGTAAAGGTTTGGTCAGAATTCGACCTCAAGTTTTCCAGTGTTTCTCATTAAACATATAACCTCCTAACAATGTATTTATCTAGCCATGTGTTCTCCTGGTTTTACCTTTCACCTTTTCCCTCATTGACTGCTCCACCTCCCAATGTTCTTCTACCTTGGACGAAGGCAGGGTCTGAAATCACAAGGCTACCGAAGGCTAACACAAGTCTGATTGAAATAATGAAAAATAATGCTACTGACCTTCTCGGAAGTAGCAATATTTTTACATTAGGTAATGAGGACTTGTGTAGCCACACCGGCTGGGCATCAATTGGCTCTCAGGTGATCTGTTTTACTGATCACACCCATCATCGTAGGGTCGAGGAAAGGCAGTTCTCCCTGACACGTTTATTGATGAGGTAGGCATGACTGTAAGAACTGCGAACAAGTTTTTGGTCTCAATTTCTTACAAAATAACATTATACACTGATATTAAACACTTTCAACATATTACAATATTCATTAATAATACATGCAATTGACTTGGCACTATGACAATCAGTTTTAACTACAAAATTAAAGTATTTACCTCGGTCACCATCCTGCCCGTCTTTGTCTGAGCGCGACTTGGCCGTGAGTGATGCCCGCAGGCGACTAGCAGGTTAACCCCACACTACCAACAAGTGAGCATCGGCTTCGGTGCTTAATATAGCATTGAATACTGATACTTACACATATTACACGTTTTCATGCAAATAGAAAACTATTAAACATTTCACTTATAAATACCGAGGAATAATGACATGAGGTACATACGCTTTACATACAGTAACAACTTGTGTTAGCCGAGGACCACCTCCTCCCATTACCGCAGTCAAACCTTCGTCCGTCATCACTTCCCTTGATCAGATATGAGGTTCCTCTGGGCGGGGGGGGGGGGATGGCCGGCTTATATAGCGGCCGGGAGCTGGGGTGATGACGTCACAGCTTTGCTAGTTGCCACATTTTTCTTTATCGTCTATTGGGAAAAGATTCAAGGAAACAAGTTATACGCTTGAAACGAGGCTACCGAAGGCTAACACAAGTCCTCATTACATAATGTAAAAATATTGCTACTTCCGAGAAGGTCAGTAGCGTTGTTTGTTTGTGTTACTGCGATTCTTTTGTTTTAATTCTTTGAGTTTGTCTAGAGGATGGTGATCTTTCTTTTATTTGTCCTGATCTTATTTTCTTAAATATACTGTCCTCTAGTATAATAAAGCAGTCATACATTGTTATTTCACCATTTTCTATTAGATCAAGTACTTCGTGTGCTTCTATTATTGGTTCATTGTATGTGAATTTATAGGTCCCGTCTTCTATTCCTGTGACTAGGTGGCTAAGTTGTATGTTGTCTGGCCAGCCATTACTTTCCTTGGATATTATTTCAAGTTCTATGTCATTGTAGTCTAGTTGTTTCTTTGTGTTTTCTTGTGTCTTTTGTTTGTCAGTTTCTTGTTGGTGGTGTGTGTTTGTTGTTGTTATAATTTGCTGTTCTTTATTGTGTGTATTGGTAGATGGGTCTTCTGTCATCATGTCAACCTGTTTTCCGCCGTCAGCAAGAATAGATAGGAGTTTGGTGGAGTTAGGGGTTTTTGGTATGTTGATTTGTGGCAGGTTGTTTGCTTTCAAAGTAGCGTTCAGTTCATTTGCATAACTGCCGTGTTCAATTACGTTCATTAGATGAGCGTGAATCATACAAGAATAAATTTTCAGGTGTTCATCTTTGTTGATCTGTGTGAACGTGGTGTTATTCATAGTTGAGTTGGCGTTGGTTTTCGCTACTTGGGAGTATGTTACTTTTCCCTTCTCTTCTTCTCTTTTCTTCTTAATTGCTTCTTTCCTGTATCTGCATTTCATTGACAGAGTTCTGTGATTTTCTCCGCAATTTATGCAATTTTTGCTCTCTTTGCTACTATTCTTCCAAGTGTGGCCTTCCTCGGCGCACTCTGAACATATTTTGTAGTCTTTGTTCTTTGGGCAATCCCTAGTGATGTGGGACTCGACCTGATAGCATCTGAAGCATGTTTGTATGTGGTAATACTTCTCTTGCTGGATTTGGTAGTGATGGATCTTCATGGAAAATAGTTTGAGTCCATGTTCAGTAGCTTTTTTGCACAAACAGAGCTTGTGTGAATGTTATTTTGATCGTCTTAGAGTTTGGGAATTTGAATACATTGTCAATTTTGTTTTCCAGGTAGGTGTTGTGGGCATAGAGCTCACTGGTGATTTCTTCCTCAGAGTTTGTGTATACTCGTATGTGTGAGTTTACATTGAAGGCTTTAACAGTCCTTTTAGCCTTCAATTCTGGTGGGGTCACTGGGGTGAATTCATGTTGTTGAAATTCATTCTTGATAGGGTCTTGAAATATTTTCTCTTGTTCTTCGTCTGAAGAGATGACAACATATCCATCTTGAGTTGGAATGATGTTGGTTGGATATATGTCATTGTTGCTGAGTATTTTCAGGAGAGTTGTCTTTCTTCTAGGTTCATTGGCATTGTGAGTTTTGATCTTCACTCGTGCCATCCTTGTTACATGTCAATACAATAATATAACCTACAAGGAGGCCGAGGCCTGACACACAACACAACTAAAGGATAGAAAAATGGAAGGAGCCTACCTAAGTATCTCAGTTTAGCAGTCCAGCCTCTAAAAGCCAACGCAACTGCCCTGAGGTACGACCTAACCCTATCCAAAGGTTTTGCTCGAACCTTCCTCACTGGCTTAAGGCAGCCCTTCTAAGGGACCCCCCTTGAGGCACTGCCCGCAGGGTTCACCTTCACCAATGAGGGCGAAAAGAGAAATACAGGTGGAGAGAAAAGATGCCTGGGCGGGACTCAACACGGAGTCCCCAGTACACAGGGTTTGGGAGGATTCCCAGGTGGAATTCTCCCTGTTGTGCAGGACAAGCACTGACGTCACTAGCAGGATGTAGGTAGCTGGCAGTGTGGCGGGGCAGAGCGGTGTTGATCTCACGCACGCACTCACTCCTCTGTGGTCCAGGAACAAGCTCGTGGCCCTCCAGCAACGTGTCCTCACTGAGTCTTGGCGCCAGTTTACCAACAGCATCAACCACCGGACAAGTGTGAGCTCCATGTGGCATCTCATTAATACAGTTGTGAGGAGGAAGAAACCCAGCGCTCTTCATCATAGTCCAGCTCAGTACACTCAAGATCTTCTTAATGGCTGGTGTGAGCAGTCACGTGCACAAAACCATCCCCAGCACATTCGTGATGCTCTCAACTCTAATGACACTCTCTGCACCCTTCGTCTGATGGGTGCTTTGCTGCAACCAGACGAAGAGGATGACAGGCTCATCACTGAAAGTGAACTTAGTCGTGCCCTCTCTCGGGGCAAGGCATCAGCCCCAGGGGAAGACGGCATCACCTACTCTGTTCTCAGGCTCCTTCAGAAAGTTTCTGGCAATCCTCTTCTCTGGCTGTATAATGTCTGTTTTCAACAGAGATGTGTGCCGCGCCTGGACCTCCAGTATCATCATACCAATTCCAAAGCCCGGCACGGACAAGTTCAGGCCTATATCACTTACGTCCTGCTTTATTAAGGTAATGGAGCGCGTCCTCCTCAATCAGCTGCTGTTTCGGCTTGAGAGCAAGTTATCTCCCAGACTCTATGGCTTCCTTCCCCAACGTAGTACGCACCATTGCCTCGTGGAGTTGTACGCTCACCTTACCCCAACTAGTGTTGTCGCTTTCATAGACCTGAAGAGCGCCTTCGATGTCGCCAACAGGGAGGTCATTCTCGACCAGCTCGTGGACTTAAGAGTTACGGGCAACCTCCTGGGGTGGGTGAGGGAGTACCTGCGTAACAGAGCCTCGCGTGTTTCGTTCAAGGGTGCGAGCAGTACAGTTCAGAAGTTCGAGCTTGGTACTCCTCAAGGTGGCGTTCTTAGCCCATTCCTTTTTAATATCTTGATGCACCGTATGCTTTCCTTACTTCCTGACGTCCCTGGCATCACAGTCACCTGTTATGCAGATGATATTTGCGTCCACGCGCACACACCAGCAGTCCTACAGCATTTCCTCCACTCGTTCTCTATCTCGTCCTCCTTGTGTGGCTGCATCATTTCCCCAGAAAAAAGCCGTATTCTTCGGAACCCGAGATCCCTCCCAGCCTTTACTGTGGGGCACAGTGTCATCCCTGTGTGCACACAGTATGCCTACCTTGGTGTGCCTGTGAGAATTCTCTCATCCACGCCCGCTCGTCAGCGAGTTCATCCTGTGGTTCGTGATCTCCTGACTCGGCTGCAGTTACGCCTGACTCCTCTTCGGTGGCTCCTTAATAACGCTACTGGTGTCTCCATCCCCGTGGCCAGGACGATTTACACTGCTTGTGCAGCTTGTGCAGCTGCCCAAATCTACACTGGAGCCTCTGGAAATATTCCAGAACACAGTCATGAGACTCATCTTAGGCTGTCCTATGTCCACCAGGATAGTCAACATGCTGCATGAGCTTGACCTCGCGCCACTAATTGAAAGAATCCATGCAAATGTCACCTATTTCACCGTCAAGTGCCTCCATTTCCCCCATCTCTCCTGTCACTATTCGCAAGTCATCAGGACCTTCCTTCAGCCTCATCCCCGCCTGCCTCAGCTGCAGCCCGGTGGCCGTGCTCTCATCAAAACTGTCTGCTCTCAGCTGCAACATTTGGACATCATTGTTCCTGTGGCTGACATTTTCCCTCCACCCTGGATGCTGCCACTCCCAATGGTCCACTTCACTCCCACCTACAAGGCTCACCCTCCCGTCCTGCAGAAACAACTAGCCCTGGATGCCATAGCATCGGTCTCGGCTACCATCGTCACGCCACACCACCTCTACACGGATGGGTCTGTGCAGGCAGACGGCACAGCAGGGTGTGCAGTTTTCTCTCCTGACGCGGCACCTCCAGCAGAGGGCTGGGTTGGACGTCGGCTGCCGGCTCAGTCCAGCTCCACCTTTTGTGAGATGCACGGCATCCTAGATGCTGTGAGTCTCATTTGTGAAAGACGCCTCAACGGTGTTGTCATATGCGACTCCCAGGCAGCCCTTCATGCCCTTTCTTCGCCAAACCCAGTCTGTCGTCATCTGGTGAACAGGATCCTGACGGCCCTGGCCTTGGCTCATGACCGATTGTTGGTCATTAGGTTTCTTTGGATCCCCTCCCATGCCTCGCTAGCTTACAATGACACAGTGGATCGCCTGGCTAAAGCTGCTTGTGGCCTGCCTGCCTGCGACGCTGGCCATGCCCCCTCCCTCCGGTGCCTCAGGACCAGGATCCGAGCAGCCTCCCTACTCTCTACGGCCGACAGGACTGCCGACCAGAGGGCAGCCAGTGTTACTATTCAGCACTATGATGCCTTTCATCACCATCGCTTCAAGTATCGACATCGGGGGCTATGGGTGAGGAGGCATAATGTGGTGTCGGCGCGGCTGCGGCTCGGCTACCGCCCTCTGTGGCAGGTGGCTGGCTTGGGAGATGAGCCTCACTACACCTCCTGTCCCCTGTGCCACTCTCCCAACTTGAATCACTTGCGCCACTACTGCCTGGACCATCGTGCTGTGCGACCTGCTCCCGCGCGAACAGCTTCTCCTCGCCGTGTGCCAATACCTGTTGCAAGGCGACCATCTAGACCTCATGTTAGCCCAACACCCACAGTTTGGCGGCTGTTAGCAATCAGTGTCTTTCATTTTACCACCCCTCAACTATTTATGTCACCTTTTACCTTTAGCATTCCTAGTTTTTCACTGTTGTACAAATTTTTCATTTTGTTGTTTATTTTTTATTAATTCTTATTTTATTGTATTATGTTTATTTATTTCTTGTTTTCTTTATTCCTCTATTTCTTTGTTTAATTTCCTTGTTTATTATATTTATTTCTTTATATAATTTTCTTTCTTTATTGATTTTCCATATTATTATTATTATTATTATTATTATTATTATTATTATTATTATTATTATTATTATTCATTTATTATTTTATTTTTTATTTTATTTTATTTTTTTTTCTGTCGTTACTGTTCTAATTACACTTGTTTTGGTTATTCTTATTGTTCTTGTTATTGTTCTTGTTCTTGTTATTGTTATTATTGTTCTTATTGTTCTACTATTGTTCTTCTGTAAACTTCTGTTTTTTTATCGTATGTATAGTCTGACGCCTGCCTTGTGCGCAATAGATTTATCAAACTGCTTGGATTCTGTTGTTTTTCATGAAATTTAGGCTTAATAAGTGAGATGTACATCTCAGCCATTCTCTGTACTCTGGCGCTGCAAAGTAGGTATAAACGCGGTATGTGCACCTTCAGCACGTTGCCTTTGAAAAAGACTTGGTGCCTGTAAAAATATTACGTTATAACGTGAGAGAGAAAGGATTGGAGTACAACGTGCAAGTAAGTTATTTTGAGTATCTGAAAAAAAAAAAGGTCTTTATTTATCCATGAGGATGATGGTCACAAACTTCCTCTCCCTTAGGTAGTTTTAGCTCTTATGAGCTAGTCAGAAAGAATGGAAAGAAAAGCAGTGGGGGAAGTAAAGAAGAACAATATAGAGAGAGGGAAATATGGGGTGAAAGACAGCAATAGATAGAAAGTGATGGTCATTTTTTTTTTTTTTTCGTAGGGGGTGATAGACAGTTTGGGTGAAGGAAGAGTGTGTTAGTTTAGTGAAATGGAAGGGAGGGGGGAAAAAGTTTAGGAGAAAGGAAGTGCAGTGTTAGAATGAAAGATGACGGGCAGACCGACTGGCTTTGCTTTTTGATATTCAAGTAGACTTCTCTTGCCTTTGATGATTTTTCTTTTCTTCTCTATTAAAGTGCATTAACTTTGTTTATAGCTTCTGTTTATATGTTGTACAGTGTAGTGGTGTTTGGTGTAGAACCCTCTGTGTTCCCTGTCTAGACTGCGTGGTGCTGCCGTGCGAGGCAGCACCCTTCGTGCCATAATACCCTTCGTGGTTTGGGACTGTGAACTTGTATTATGTCCAGGTACAGGAAAATCTTTCATCAGAAGTGTAGTACCTCTTTTTCAAATGAAATATTCACGCTGCTTTCCCACTTGGGACCAAGGGGGGGGGGGGCATAGATTTAAAATTTTCCATACCCACAAGAAAAATTTACCTTACCTTTCATTCTGCATCACAGTAAGCGCTGCAGACTGCAACTGGATAAGTGTCGGTAAAATCACATTATTTAAGTATGCACAGGTTGCTGCAACCAACTACACACACACACATCTTGATACGTCCGTGGTGCTAGAAGTGAGTTGTTACGATCTCAATGAGGGACGCATCGCCAATAAACTGAACTGTACAGCACTTTTTCCATGGTCAGTACGCCAGGCATCTCCGCTAGTCTGTTCTTCAGTGACCGAGTGGGCGGAGCTCCGAGGAACTAAAAATCTAAGCCCTTGGGATAACTGGAGAAGAGGCAGACAAGCTGAAGACCGAGACGCAGACAAACTGGAAATAGAATTAGCGGTGTGGTAAAGCCCACACACTTTCTTCTCCTACTATCCTTCACCCGATCTTTCCCTCTTTCGTCTCCTGTACTTCACCCACTCTTTCTCTTAAGAAAAAAAAAAAAAAAAAAGATGCCTATGAATTTACCCTCCGCAGAAAAAAAAAATCTTTCATCCCCTAAAAATAAAAAAAAATAAAATAAATAAAATAAATTAATAAAAAGATTAAACGGATAAAGTCATATTTTCACCATTATTACCGATTACATTGAACTGAAATATATTTTTTCCATACTGGTATTTACAACAAAAAAAAGAGGACCTTGAAGTCCACACCAGCTGCCGGCTGAGGCTGGTGTTCCTGCAGCCCCTGCAGGCTGCGAGGTGCACCAGCGCTCAGCTGACAAGGTAAACAAACATCACGCTACATTAAGAGGCCCACAACTCGAACTTATACTGGATCCCAAGGATCATCGTAGCCCTCAACAAGTTTACAACATAAGATACAAAAAGTAAGAAGCCTGATAGGTCAGTGAAATATATTTCCTGATAAACTGAATCCCCTATAATAGCCCTCTTTCCAAACGCTGATTCTTCATTGGAAGTAGACAAGCAGTGTCTTTAGTATCTTGCGAGATTAGTGAATCTCTACTGCTAACATTTTTGCTGATTTGATTTTGCCATGCCAATTTTTGTATTATAACATTGTGAAAACAATTGTCGTGTACTTCCATGAGGAGTTTACTCAGCATATAAATATTGTTTTGATGCTCCAAACAGGTCAGATTTGACAGACATCTTAGTCATCCCTTCAGAATGCCCCAAGGAAATGAAGACAATGACAATGGTAAGGAAAACATTTTTTTATTGTTAATGATGGCGCTTATTTAATGTAAGTAATATTAGGCAGTATTATTGGCAAAACTGATGGCACTAGTATCGATATGTTGTCCCTGGCTAGCTGGGCCACATCCAGCAGGTCTGAGTAGCAGTTATGCATTTTCCTTGTGGTTTGCAGTGTTACCATGTTAGGGAAGGATACTCTCTCTCTCTCTCTCTCTCTCTCTCTCTCTCTCTCTCTCTCTCTCTCTCTCTCCAGACAAGGGTATTATTTTACAAGTTTGCTGTGAAACAGTGGCAACTCTTAATTCCCTTATCAGATAGAGGCTTTTTATTCTGAATATTTTCAACCCCATATATATATATATATATATACCTTGGAAATTTCTTATAACACTTCTAGGCCACCAAAAATAAATATGAAGCTGCCTACTACTGCTGTGGCTCTGTTTCATATTTACTGGTTTAGTTGGGTTAGGTTTAGTTAGGGTAGGATTAGTTAGGTTAGGTTTAGTTAGACCATTAGGCTAGGTTTAGTTAGGCTTAGATTAAAATGCTAGCAGCAAGAGCAAGATCAAGAACATGACAACCATTACAGCTTGAGATGGGTAAGAAAGTAAAACTTTACCCAGACAAGACATGTGATAACTTTGGTTTTATTATAGTTTAAGCCATTACACACTACGTGGTAATAACCTACCTCATTTTGTTCTTCTCACTATTCACATCATTTCCATTGATTACACTACTTGTCGGAAATTAATAATAACGCCACAATAGGCCTGGGAATGCACGGTGCTCTCAACTTTTTCTAAGTCCACAGGTAAACATAAATGGTGTATTGTTGCCTGAACTTCAGTTGTTAGGTTAGGTTAGGTTAGGGTTTTATTATAGTTTAAGTCATTACACACTACGTGGTAATAACTTACCTCATTTTGTTCTTCTCACTATTCACATCATTTCTAATGATTACACTACTTGTCGGAAATTAATAATAACGCCGTGGGCCGTGGGTAGAGATTGGGGACATTGGCTTAAACTATAAATTTACCATAACTTTCATCACTAGGCATGCATAGCCTAAATTTATTTCTGTGTGTGTGTGTGTGTGTGTGTGTGTGTGTGTGTGTGTGTGTGTGTGTGTGTGTGTGTGTGTGTGTGTGTGTGTGTGTGTTTGTCTCTCTCTCTCTCTCTCTCTCTCTCTCTCTCTCTCTCTCTCTCTCTCTCTCTCTCTCTCTCTCTCTCTCTCTCTCTCTCTCTCTCTCTCTCTCTCTCTCTCTCCACAAGATCAAGACACAGCAGCCATAGTGTGTGCGTGTGTGTCATGGGACAAATTAGCAATTAGGGAAAAAAAAAATGGTAACACCATTCCGTGAAATAAGCTTTTATGGCCTAAAGGAACAGTCATAAATATACAAATTTATTTGCTTCTTGGTTATGTAAATAAAATTTTGTACATAGAGTAAAATCCCTCTTATCCGGCATCAATGGGACCGCCGACGTGCTGGATACTTGAATAGAAGTGAAATTATGTCCACAATCACCACCCTACACTCACGCATCATACCATAACAAAGATCAGCTGATCTTAATCAGCAGCTGATCTGATCAACTGCTTAAGTGTAAGCACAACACGCTTCCTCTTTTCTACAACTTTAGGCATGATGAAGGCATCAGGTGATAAACATTGCACACGCGAGACTGAGTCACTGAGTAAACACAGTGCAGTAGGCCGCAGGTGGTGCGAAGCAGTGCGCTCTGGTGGCGAGGGGACAAAGTATGCCTCGCGTGGGAATTTTAATCGATTTTATGAGTACACATGGATTTTTTATTGATTTTAAGGCTCGGGGAAAAATGTACCGGATACTTGAAGCTGCCGGATACTCGAATACCGGATGAGAGGGATTTTACTGTACTTTTGCAATCAGTAAAACCTTGGAACAAGAAAATTAAATATAATTGTAAGCTACAAGTTGTTAAATTAGATGTTGATTTATGGAGATGAAGAAGGTGAACAGAGGATATTCCTTGGTTTACAAGACAACTGTAAAATAACCTTATTCCCATGGGCCAGCCACATAAAAAATCCTAATCACAAAATACTGTAGATTGAGGAAATATGTCAGAATTGATAACATTATGTATTTTGAGAGAAATTCTGTGTTAATGTTTAGATCCAAGAATTATAGTAATAGACTGTTAGAATCTGGGAGTACGTGGGACCATTAGCAAAAGTGCACAAGAATAATTTGTGAATGTGGTAGATTGATAAACTATTAAGAATATTACAAAATTATGTCTTATAGTTAGGTGGAGGACTAGTTCCTGGAATGTACAGCGGCCACTATATAAGGGCTCAGAGACTGATTGACGTTGTTGCCCACAGGGAGAAGAAGGATATAAAATTCCCTTTAGCAGTTATTTATTTATTTTTATTTATTTACTTTATGTAAGGAAAGAAACAACTGATACAGATGATGGTAAAGCGTCCAGCTGTTTTTTGCAGATCCCAGAATTGTCTGAGCTGAGTAGGGGGTGATCAACGAAGGGGCAACAGGACAGAAACACTGGGAAACAGCGTGGAAGTTTAATCGCAATACTTTTTTCGCACACTACACACAAGATACCAAAGACACGAATACTACACAGTCACACGAGGACACTGCCACTGAAGCTTCTCAACACCCTTCCCTGTTCCATTGCTGTGACATGGGAAAACACACACACACACACACACACACACACACACACACACACACACACACACACACACACACACACACACACACACACACACACACACGAGTCTGTTCTGCTGGAGCTGGATTTACAAGGTCCAGCAAATAAGCTTGGAAAGAGGCTACAAGAAGCCTACACACACACACACACACACACACACACACACACACACACACACACACACACACACACACACACACACAAACAACAGCTAGGCACTCATGTTCGATGGTGCAATGTTTGGCCTTGCACGGGAGGAGTTTCCAGCTGGCGTAGGCAACAGAATGGCGGTGCCCAAGGTGGTACTGAAGTAGTATGGCACCAATCCCTCTACTGGAGGTGTCTGTCCTAAGGACAAAAATGAGGCTCATGTTTGGCATATGTAGAATGGGGCTGGAAGACAGTACAAACTTGGTGATTAAAGCAGGAAAGTGCCTCATTAGTCCAGATAAGGGGTTCATGCACTGACTTCTTCAGTAAATCTGACAAGGGGGCAGTGAAGTCAGTGGCCTGTGGATTGAAAGCCTTGTAGAAGCTCACCATACCGAGAAAGCCACGTAGGAGCTTCTTTGTTGGTGGAGGCAGTAAATGACACAGAGCTTCTACATTGTTGGGTTGTGGCTGAAGGTGGTCCCCACCTAGATATTGGATGGATGGAAATTTGGAGTGACTTCAGCTCTTAAGGGTAAGTTCATGGGTTCTGATCCTGTTAAACACAGCTTCAAGTGTGAAGCAATGTTGATCCCAATCTGTTGAGTATACAAAGATATTGTCAAAATAGGACACATTCAACAGACCTGTGAGGACGATGCGCATCAATCTGATGTAGGTAGCGCAGGTGGTGATGAATCCAGCAAAATTTCATTTGACCAAGGTGAGTAGGAAAGGCTGTTAGCGGCTGGGCTCTCTCAGAGAGGGGAACTTGATAGTAGGCCTTGCAGAGATCCAGTTCAGAGAAGAAGCAGGCCCCGAAGAATTGGTATAAGTCTTCCTCGATGTTACAGCTGGGCTTGGTGTGGAAGATGGTGATGGCATTCAACTGATGGTATTGTATAACCATGCAGTAAGAACCATCAGTCTTGGACACCATCACAATCAGGGAATGATGTTGTGATGCTGACCTCTGTATGATGCCTTGTTGGAACACTCAGTTGACCTCTTCCTCAAAAAACAGCTTCAGGTGTACAGGGACTGGGTAGACCTTTGAGTGGAGATGAGTGGTGGTCGTGAGGATGATATCATGCTCAATGGTGGAAATACAGCCTGGGGTATCTGAAGAGACATCCTCAAATTTGATAAGGTCTAGCAGGTTGTCTCATTCTGGCTCCAGGTTAGGGTTGAAGTGAGCCCTGGAATCTGCTTCATCCAGTTTGCCGTCAGAAGTTACTGGCAATCTCAAGCACTCATCCTCTAAATCGGTGGTGCAGGCAAGCCCTTCCTTGTCCTCTGAAGCTTCCTTGACTCCCCACAGAATCTTCATTTAGCAGTTCTGCAAAGTTGGCCTGCGAACGACAGAAGTAACATTTTAGTAGGTTGGCATGGTATAGTTTCAGACCCTTGGAGCAATCTATGAGATAGTCCACCTTACCTCACCTTTCCAGGACTTTAAAAGGATCCTTCTATGCCACAAGAGCTGGCTGGTCTCACTGGGGAGCAGTATAAGTACCTCATTGTCGGGTTGGAACTGGCAGCTTTGAGACGACGTCAAAGTAAGATTTGTAGCAGGAGGCACTGACGTCTGCATTCTCGGCCATGATTTTAGCCGAATCTGCTAGCTCATCTTGCAGCTCGACCGCATACTAAAATATTGATCGCTTGTTGTCCTTCCGGGCGCAGTCTTCCTACAGGTCTCGTAATACTGATAAGGGTCCTCTCACCATCCTCCTGTAGAGTAGTTCAAAGGCAGAGAACCCTATCTGGTCACTGGAACACTCCCAGAGGGCAAAAAGAGTAGCTGTCAAGTATCGGTGCCATTCACAGGTTCTGTCAGCACACAACTTACGCAGGGAGTCCTTCAGTGGCCCATGTAGCCTTTCAGTGCATCCATTTGCACTGGGATGGAACAAAGTGGTGAAGGAAGGCTTGACCCCTAGCAACTTATGCAGTTCTGCCATCAATTGGGAGGTAAACTGCATGCCTTGGTCCTATAGTATTTCTCGGGAAATATCCACCGTCGAGAATACAGAAAGAAGAGCTTCAGCAACGGAGACAGAGTTGATTTCCTTAAGGGGAACTGCTTCAGGAAATCTGGTTGTGTAATCAACGAGCATCAGAATGTAGTGATGCCCTTCCAATGATGCTGGAGATAGTGGCCTCACGAGATCAGTCGCTACCTTGGAGAAAGGTTCAGTTATTATGGGTACAGGCTGGAGGAGCACAGGTGGAACTCGCCCCTTAGCAGACATCTGCTGGCAGACATCACATGAACAGCAGAAATCCCAAGTGTTGGCAAACATGCCTGGCCAACAGAACTGGTCACTCACCTGCAGGCCCATCTTCCTGTGGGATAAGTGACCAGCTAACAGATTTTCTTTGCCAACAGACAGAATGATAGGGCAGCTGTCTTTAGGGATGACAAGAGTGACTTTATTAATTTTTATGGCATGTCGTGAAGACAGACACTTACGGTATAGTAGACCATCTGACCAAAGATAACTGAAAGTTGACCCATCCTTACAGCGCTCTTCTTCTCCTGATGTGGCTTTGTTCTGAAATCCGGCAAGAGTGGGACAAGTCTCTTGAAGTTGGCAGAACTCCTCTGGGGTGACCATTAGGGGCTGGAGATCAGGAAGCACTAATAGGTGTACTTGTCGCATCTTTAGGGTGCGAGTCTGGACCATGTTAGCTTGAGGCTGTGAGGTTCCACTGGCATCCTCTGGAACTGAGGTGTTGGCACTCCACAACAAAGGTCAAAGTGCCAGCTGAGGTGAGGGTTGAGAATTGGTATTAATCCCAGTTGTTAACGAGAGGGACTCACTGTGAGAGGAAGTCAGGTGATTGGGGTTGCGAGCTCCAGGGATGTTCCCGTTGAGGATGCTGCAGCACTTCATGGGGGGCTCACACAGTGTTGGTCCATCCTTCATAGTAGGGGCAGCTAATAAGACTGGGCACAACCAGGAACTCATTGACTCGACCTAAGAAATCCTCTACTGGTATCTTTGGGCAGGAGGAGATGTCAGTGTTGGGGACTGCTTCCTTGGAAATGATGACACAGTTGCAACCAGTGACCCAGATGATGGTAGAAGACCAAGAACTGTTGATGGTGCTGGCAACTGTATAGTTAAGGGGAGGTCAGTCACTCATGCAGAACCCTACCCTGTGCGTTGATGATGGGTCGGCTCTGTCCTTGAAGGCTCCAGGATTCTTGGGGCACTGACCCCTGAGGTGTCCTTCTCTGCAGTTATAGCACTTGATCCGAGAGGAAGTGTTCTTTGGATCACTTTCGGTGGAGGTGGCTCTCTTCGTGGAGAAAGAAGACTTGCCAGAAGCGCTGTTAATGTTGTGCTTCAGGTAGGTGTTGTGAGCTGATGCAAAATTATCTGCCTTCTTCGCTGCTGTCTTGAACATGGTGACCTGATGCTCTTTAATGAATAGACGAAGTTCAGGAGTAAGAGAGAAACTGGTCAAGGACTATAAACTCACGTAAGCCCTCGAAGGTGTTAGGAGTCTTTGAAGCCTCAAGCCAGGAGTCAAACAGCTGAAGCAGGCGGATGGAAAACTGCCAATAATTCTCTCCGATGTTGATCTTGTTGCACCTGAAGTCCTGCTGGTAGCGTTCCGGTGTCTTGTTGAACCCTCTCAGTAGTGCTTGTTTAAGGAGAATAAAGTCGCCAATGGTGTTAGTATTGAGGGTGGAATATAGCTCGGCTGCTTTTCTGGTTAACAAGCTGCCCATCTGAACAGCGAGACTACTCTCCCCAACCTCTAATAAGGTCAAGTAGGAGGCAATGTCCTCACTTTCCTGATAGGTGGGAAGCTCAGGTCCTTGAACACTACTACCATGGTGCAGGAGAGAGGGTTTGGCTTCTGCACACTCTGTAACTAGCCAGAGCTTGGCAAGCCCAAATTTTCACTCCTTTTCCCTTTCTTCATGCTCTCTCTCTCTCTCTCTCTCTCTCTCTCTCTCTCTCTCTCTCTCTCTCTCTCTCTCTCTCTCTCTCTCTCTCTCTCTCTCTCTCTCTCTCTCTCTCTCTCTCTCTCTCTCTCTCTCTCTCTTCACACTCATAAGACTGTTGCTGGAGGACAAACTTACCAGTGTCATCCTCAGACAAGCCAAGTGTCATAGCCTGAAGTTTGAGCTCCTCAAGCGTTGATATCTTAGACATGGTGGCATTGAGCACCTCGTACCCCACACACAAAAGAATAATACTCAACAAAGAAATAAAGGAACACCCAACAAAGAACACACAACAGAAAACACACACAACAGGGAAACTCACACAAAGAAACCCACGACAAACAAGCATACAAGAAACAAGCACTTGCTAACAACACTCAACAACTGAACAGTACACTGACTGCACTGTACAGTGTTGTACAGAATATGAGCCAAAGCCCATTTTGTCCTGTCTCCATATTCATATTCAGTTTCTCTTTTAATGTGTACATTGCCACAACCACCTCTTCCTTCAAATCATTCTGATTTCAATAATTCTATATGGGAAGCTGTATTTTTTTATGTTGCTTGAACATCCACTCTTCTTTATTTTCCTCCCATGTCCCCTCGTCTATCTCCCTCCTCCATCTGTGGTACCAAGTAATTTCTGTCTATTTGTATATTGTTTACTGATTTGTACATTATTATAAGGTCTCCTCTTTCTCTTCCCTCTTTTAGTGTTGGTAATCCCATCTCTTAAAATCTTTCCTCATAGCTTAAGTCTTTCAATTCCAGTACCATCTTTGTCACTATCCAGTTTCAATATCTCTTTTTTTCTATGTGGAGCCCAAATTACTGCTGCGTATTCCAATTTAGGTCATATCATGCTTGTAATAATTTTCTCCATCATTTCTTTATCTAAATAGTTAAACGTCACCCTTATGTTCATTAACAAGCTGCATGAAGAGCTGAATATTCTGTTTATGTGCCTTTCAGGTGATAGTGTGCCCTGAATCATTACTCCCAAATATTTTTCTTCATTACTTTTCATTATTATTTCTCCTCCCATTTTGTACTTCCATGAAGGTCTCTTTTTACTTTTTCCTGTTTCCAACATGTGGCATTTTCTGGTGCTAAATTCTTGTTTCCATCTTTGGCTCTGTGCATGTATTTTGTCAATATCCTTTTGTAGCTCCTTGCAGTCATTTTCATCCTTTATTATTTTCATTATTTTTGCATTATCAGGAAACAGGTTTATATAACTATTTAGATCCACTGCCATATCATTTACATATATATGAATCTTAATGGGTGAACAAAACACAGATCCTTGTGGCACCCAACATCACTCTGCACCAACTTGAATTAGTGTCTCTGATTACTGTTCTCATTTCCCTCCCTTGCAAATAATCTTCCATCCATCTCAATGTTGCTCCCTTTAGTCCTCCTCCATTCTCTAGCTTTCACATAAGGCTTTTGTGGGGAACTTTACCAAATGCTTTTTAGAGATCCAAGTATACCACATCAACCCATCCATCCCTCTCTTGCACTCTATCTATTACTCTCATTTAAAAGCTCAATAGATTTGTGACACAGGATATTTGTTAGTGACACTGGTCTATAATTTAATGGTTCCATTTTACTTCCCCCTTTGTATATTGGCACTATGTTAGCTCTTTTCCATTCCCTTGATACTTTTCCTTTTCTCAACAAATTGCTAATTATATCCCATATGGGTTCTTCCATTTGTTCTCTGCATTCTTTTAATATCCATCCATTTACATGATCTGGTCCCATAGCTTTTCTAACATCCAGCTCTTCCAGCAGTTTCCTGACTTCTTGTCTCTTTACTTGTATCTCCTGTATTCCCTCATTCTGTGATATCACTTTTGGTGCCACAAATTCGGTTTCCTTTTTTAAACATAGATTGAAAATTCTCATTCATTAGTTCACTCATCTCCTCAGTAGTTTAATAAATTCTTCTTTCCCTTTTTAACTTGTTTATGTCATCCTTATGTTTTATTTTCCCATTTACAGTAAAATCCCTCTCATCCAGCATTCGAGTATCCGGCAGCTTCAAGTATCCGGCACATTTTTTCCACGAGCCTTAAAATCAATAAAAAAATCAATGTGTACTCATAAAGTCGATTAAAATTCCTGCACGAGGCATACTTTGTCCCCTCGCCACCAGAGCGCACTGCTTCGCGCCACCCGCGGCCCACTGCACTGTGTTTACTCAGTGACTCAGTCCCGCGTGTGCACTGTTTATCGCCTGACGCCTTCATCATGCCTAAAGTTGTAGAAAAGAGGAAGCGTGTTGTGCTTACACTTAAGCAGCTGATCAGATCAGCTGATCTTTGTTATGGTAAGATGCGTGAGTGTAGGGTGGTGATTGTTGATATAATTTAACTTCTATTCAAGTATCCAGCAATATTCGAGTATCCGGCATGTCGGCGGTCCCGTTGATGCCGGATAAGAGGGATTTTACTGTGTGTATCTATAAAAGTGTTTGGGTTCTTTCTTGCATTTTTCTTACTGTCACTTTCAAAGTTTCTTTCTTCTTCTCTTCTTATTTTACTATATTTATTAATTGCCTTTCTGTATTCTTCTCTAGCATTTCTGCTCAGTTGTCTTATCATTTTCTTCCATGCCCTGTCCTTTTTCTTTTTTTTGCTTCTACATGCCTGGCATTATACCATTCAGGCTCCCAATTTTCACTTTATAACTTGGTACAAACTGTTGCACCCCTTTCTATACTTGCTCAAAAATGTCTTATTTTTCTTGCACTACTTTACGTTCAAATAGCTTTTTCCAGTTCATTTTTTTTCCATAGAATTTATTAAGCTCTGCAAAGTTTGCCTTAGTATAGTTCTGTCTTCCATTTCTAAATTGTTCATTCCTGTGCAACACTGTTTCCTCCTGTAGTACTATTTCTGTTGTCACATGATCACTTTTTCCCATTGGACTCACACAATGTATACTTGGTGTACTTTTTGGGGTTTTTGTAAACATTAAGTCTAACTGTGATGGTTTTTCTTCTCTGCATCTTGTAGGCTCATTCATCCATTGTCTCATTGTATTCACCATCATGGTTTGCATAAGTTCTTCGCTCCATGACCTGATATTTTCTTTTACTTCCACCTTCTCCCAGTTAATTCCTTTGGCATTGAAGTCACCTACTAATAGCACTTTGTTACTTTTCCTTATCATTTCCTCTATGCTATTTCTTGTTTCTGTAAACCTAATAGACACGTGTCCACTACCTTCATTCATCAATAATTGTTACAAGACAACCTTCCCAGCTGCATCAGCACACACACACACACACACACACACACACACACACACACACACACACACACACACACACACACAAACAAACAGAGAGAGAGAGAGAGAGAGAGAGAAAGAGAGATGTAGGGAGGAGGGAAGGATAGGAGGGTAAGAGGGCAAGGAATGAACCAGGGAGGAAAGGGGTGAACTGTACCCCCAACACTGTCTCCCCTTCCTTAAGAGAGAGAGAGAGAGAGAGAGAGAGAGAGAGTAGGGAGGAGGGAGGAAGAGGAGGGTAAGAGGGCAATCAATAACCAAGGGAAGGGGGAACTGTACTCCTCCCTTAACTATCTCCCATCCCTGGTGGAAGAGTATAGGATGAAGAGAAGGATAGGGGGATCTGGAAGATAAAGGAATGACCATAGCGGGGAAACTGTGGTGTAAGGTTCTGCCAATGAGACTTCTTCATTCTGGATAGAGGGTGGGGCATGGGGTAGCTCATTTACATGACTGGTGGGAACAGTGAGGGTGAGAAGAGCAATAGAACCTCAAGGACATAATACAGAATCTGTCAAGACAAATCAAGACAGGGTACGGGATTGCTCAACAACAACTAAAATAGAATCCAACCATGATGCCTACATAGGCATCATTTTATATTCCACTGGTGCTACATGATGCCTACATAGGCATCATCATATTGAAGGGGTTAAATATATTGTTGCAACATCAAGTTCAGCTCCCCTCACAGCTGCCACTACCTTGGGTCAGCCTTCTTAAATTGCCTCCTGTGCAGTCTAGTGTGGGACCCACATTCACCTACACAGGGTCCTTCTGGTCTTCTGTGGTGAATTAAACAAATGAGGTCACCACTCCATCTTTACCTGAGCATGGAGAAAGAAATAACAATTGCTCCAACAGACATCGAGCATGCTTCACTTGCTGGGAAAGAATCATATAACGACATTCTGGGAGGCACAGCTATGACAAGTGATAAACAACTATGAGGATTATAATATTTTATGAACTACAGTCCCCTTAAGACAAAACCAGTAACATTTACAGTTTCCCAAGAGACGGGCCAGTATTGCCCAGAAACGGTAAAATGTGGGGAGGGAGTATGGTGTTACTGTATGGCAGTAAATCTCAGTATCCTCTGGATCCAAAGCTCTCAACACAGCTATGAATCCCAGTAGCATTTAACAAAACAGCATACTACAGATACAAGGACATGTAGGCCACAAACAAAGGGGAGAGCCAGCCAACACTCTCTGATATGCCAAAATCCAGCCAATTGCTGAGGAGTCAGTATAAAATTATATTTATCCAAATTTAAGAGGCACAACCACAGCCAAGCTCCTGGAGATTCCTATTCCTTATCTATATCAGCAGGGGCATACTGCTTTAAATACATAAGTAATGTTTAACCAAACAAAAGCCCTCTAAGCTACCATATTTGATGGCATATAAGATGCATGGTCATATAAGACACATCCCCATTTCACCAGGGCATATTCAGGAAAAAAGTTTTTTTTTTTTTTTTTATGTGTTTAAGCATGTAATGTTTAAAGCAAGCTAGTGGTACAACTGAACAAAAAAACAAGCATTCACAATAATAAAAACATCCTACATGATTGCTGTAATAAAACAGAGGTAATGGCCTAGTCATGAAGGCGAGGCGAAGAACGCAGCCCAGCTGCCGAGATGTCAAAGCTTGGCATCACTGAACAGGGGGTGCATTTTAATGTTCAACATTTCCTTACATGATATTATAGTTGAAAAAATATGATATAGCATCCTTACCTATAATACATGGTGTAAATCTACAGGTGTACATGTGGGGGAAATTTCAAAATTACATCTACTGGAGGCCTCACATTTTCTTATAAGGTCCTTCGTGATTTTTTTTTTTTTTTTTTTTTAAGGTGTGTCCTATATATCGTCAAATACAGTATATATCACCCCCTTAGTCTTCTTGCTTTGCTGTGCCTCAACATGCATGTCTCTCCCCTGGCCTGAACAAACACCAACTAAGAAAGGAGGCAGCCGCATGCCCAAACGCTTCAGCTATCACAGACAAAGGGATGGAGGGGGAGGGATGGGGAAGGGACGAGGGGGTGGCAGGTGGCTGGTCTGTGCACCCCACTCCATGTGGTACTCTTTCACAACAATATACTTATGTTTTAAAAATTCTAGAGGGTTTATCTGGAGAGCTGGATAAAAAAAATTACACAGTATTGTAGAGCACCCCTACCTTACACACTGCTGCAGTCTCAACTTTGAAAAGAAAGGGGAGTGAGGTAAATTAAGTGGAGAACGTTAACTTTAGATTTACATAGAACTTACAGTAACTTTGGGCATCTCTTTTTGACTCGATGCATCAATGACTCATCCACCCCACACTCCCCTTTCTCTCTCTCTCTCTCTCTCTCTCTCTCTCTCTCTCTCTCTCTCTCTCTCTCTCTCTCTCTCTCTCTCTCTCTCTCTCTCTCTCTCTCTCTCTCTCTCTCTCTCTCTCTTCTTTAATAATTTGCACAGCTTATAACAATATACATAAAAAAATGTAAAAGTAGTCAAGCCCTGACCCATTCATTTCCTGTACAGCACAAGTTAACACAGGCTTTGTCCAACTGGACCAACCTGTGTAAGCATGACTTAAACAAGTGTCTGTTCTTCAGATAACACTTCAAACCTTTTGCTTCACTCTAGATTATTTTTTAATTGCTTTTTTTTAAACTGCTTTACATCTAAATAAATAAACAAAAAAAAAAAACAATAAAATCCAAAAAAAAATCTAGTGGATTTTTTTTATTACCTGGGTTTTTCAAATCCTGGATCAAATCCCTTGAAGACCTAAGCATATTTTCTTTACAAGTTATAGAAACATTATCAGTACTAGACATCTCAAGATTATGCAAATTCTGCACAGATCTGAAATATTCCAGAAGAGATTTTTACAGACAGTTCTAACAACTCCATTCTTGTCAGGGAACACATTAACAACCTAAAGGCCACAACAACCTTGGATTATTTTCCTGTTTTAAGAATGCTACATCATCGTGATTCAGATTACAGTGGGATTTGAAATTTTTTACAACAAAAGGAGGTAGTTTCCTTATATAGCCATATCTCCTTATCTCCCAAAACCTATCAAGTATTTGTGTCCTTAATTTTTCCCTGTCACAGAGTGTCTTACTTGTCATAGGAGAGGGGGTGAGCTCTGCATTGACTTGAAGCCTGTACTTCTTTCTATGAGAAAATGTGAAGGAGAAAGAGGATTCAACACATCTGGACTGTCCTAAGGGTATGTTAAAGGCCTGAAATTAATATGAACTTCCACTTCACGAATACTGGTTTCTAATTCACATCTTGACACATCACTGCAACCTAGAGATTTCCTTTAATCAAACTTTACAGAGTGAACAAGTCATTCCCACCAGCCTTCCCACCATGGAGACCTAGGAACAATAAATTTCCACTGGGGAGCCATGTGACCATACACTTTCTGAATTTCTTGAACTAAGACTTCAAATGTCTTAAAATTATCAGAGTAGATCAAAGAAGGAAGTCCTCTGTGGGCTATGAATCAACAAATAGCATGCAAATAGTCAGACATAGAATCAGTGAGCTCCAAGTGTATGGCTTTGACGTGAACAGCAAAATATAAAATTTCTTTGAATGAAAATCTGCACAGGACAAAGGCCTAGCAAAGACTATCCTAGTAACAGTAAAAGCTGGTGTGGCTTTAACTCTTGATTCTGGAAAAGGGGTTGACAACTGAGTACACGGACAAGTTGCGTCTTTGGCATGTAACACATTCTTTAATGACAGACTTTGCTGTCCTCCTAGCTCCAATAATCCAGAAATTGGCTCTCAAAGTAGACAAAACTGATGTAATGTTTGAAAAAGAGATGTTGAATTATAATTGGTAATTTTGCAATGTGACCTTTGGGAATTATCATTGGATGCTTACTCTCAAAACTTAGTTCAGCATTCTCAAGTCTCTCCTTAATTCTGAGCAAGCAGTGATCATCCAAAAATGAGTCCTAACTCTAAGCTAGAATCTCTGGGCAAAGACTGACCCCCTTGCAAGCTATTGATATCTAGTTTATACATCTGTCTTTGCTCAGAATAAATCATTTGTGTTGTGGCTTTATCCATTTTCTCTCTTGAAAGTGGGCCTGAATATTCACAGTCTTTGGATTTACAATTGTTAACAAACCTCAAACTCCAAGTACAAACTTCAGTACAAATAGCTTTAGTAAACTTAGTTTATTGTGAGAGTTCAAACAAAGATAAGGAGGGATTGTCAATATAAGCAACAGATGCATCATAAACACAGGCCTCTTCCTTAGTACAGTACATCCTCTCCTCCAGGCTGCTCGATAAGGTGAATGCCAACCAAGTGGGGCCATTTAGGCACAGACTACTATTCACAAGCTGATCAGACAACAATCCTCTGGAAATCAAGTCAGCAAGGTTATTTTTACTTGGGCAATGGTGCTAGCAACTAGGAGGAGTAGCATTTTGAATCTCTGTGATTCTGTTAACAACAAACATCTTCCATTTGTGAGGATCTCCTTGGATCAGTCCAACACCCATACCCATTTTGTGAGGGCCATACCTGTATGTGACAAAACTGTGCAAGCCTTACAATACTTTGTGTATGCTTCATCAACACTGTAAGCTCTACTTAACCAGTTATAAACATACATGACTTGTTCTAGATCTTGAATCACCTCTGTAGGAGGGTACATACTGAGATGGTGCTTAATGGTGGTATTTAAGAGAAATGGGCTGTAAGTGTTGCCAAAAGGATATATGCCAAAACCTCAAATGTCTGATCCTTTTGCAAGTACCACACTTTGTCATTAACTTGAAATGATGGACATCATGGTCCTCTCACTTCACTTCAATCTGTAAAAGGCTTTAGTGATGTCACTTGTTATAGCAATGGGCCATCTAAAATGAATCAGTACCTCTACCAAGTCAGAATTTAATGATGGGCCAGTATGAAGAATATCATTCAAGGACATTGAATAACATTTTGCCCCTTTGCAGATGCATCAAAAATAGGTCTGATCTTGATACTCCTACTATTCTCTTTAACCACAGGATGGTGAGGCATATAAAACTTTGGGTAGATAACCTGAAGCTTATGACTGGAGACATCCTCAATTATGGCAGTCCTCTCATACTCATCAAACACATAATAATACTCATGTCTCAGCTCAACTTTCTGATTTAATTTAGCTTGTAATTCAATCAATCTCTTTGCTGCAATATCTACATTGTTCATTAGATCTTTCTTTGCTGTTTCACCTTTCCATGACAGAGCTACTTCATACCTTCCCTGAACATACTGAACATTCTATTGAAATCCTGCAATAAAGTGTAAGAGCTAGACATATCTGATTCTTTGAGACTAATGCAAACTGACTCAAGGTCCCAAAACCTTCTTACATCAAACTCAGATAACCTTGAAATGCATAAAAACTGAAGAAATCCTTGAAGTTGAAGTAGATTTATTTATTTATTTATTTTTTTATGTAGGAAGGACACTGGCCAAGGGCAACAAAAATCCAATAAAGAAATATGCCCACTGAAATGCCAGTCCCATAAAAGGGTCAAAGCAGTGGTCAAAAATTGATGAATAAGTGTCTTGAAACCTCCCTCTTGAAGGATTTCAAGTCATAAGAAGGTGGAAATACAGAAGCAGGCAGGGAGTTCCAGAGTTTTACCAGAGAAAGGGATGAATGATTGAGAATACTGGTTAACTCTTGCATTAGAGAGGTGGACAGAATAAGAGTGAGAGAAAGAAGGAAGTCTTGTGCAGCGAGGCCGCAGAAGGAGGGGAGGCATGCAGTTACCAAGATCAGAAGAGCAGTTAGCATGAAAATAGCGGTAAAAGACAGCTAGATATGCAACATTGCGGCATTGAGAGAGAGGCTGAAGACAGTCAGTTAGAGGAGAGGAGTCGATGAGACAAAAAGCTTTTGATTCCACCCTGTCTAGAAGAGCAGTATGAGTGGAACCCCCCCAGACATGTGAAGCATACTCCATACATGGACGGATAAGGTCCTTGTACAGAGTTAGCAGCTGGGGGGGTGAGAAAAACTGGCGGAGACGTCTCAGAACGCCTAACTTCATAGAAGCTGTTTTAGCTAGAGATGAGATGTGAAGTTTCCAGTTCAGATTATAAGTAAAGGACAGACCAAGGATGTTCAATGTAGAAGAGGGGGACAGTTGAGTGTCATTGAAGAAGAGGGGATAGTTGTCTGGAAGGTTGTGTCGAGTTGATAGATGGAGGAATTGAGTTTTTGAGGCATTGAACAATACCAAGTTTGCTCTGCCCCAATCAGAAATTTTAGAAAGATCAGAAGTCAAGCGTTCTGTGGCTTCCCTGCATGATATGTTTACCTCCTGAAGGGTTGGACGTCTATGAAAAGACGTGGAAAAGTGCAGGGTGGTATCATCAGCATAGGAGTGGATAGGACAAGAAATTTGGTTTAGAAGATCATTAATGAATAATAAGAAGAGAGTGGGTGACAGGACAGAACCCTGAGGAACACCACTGTTAATAGATTTAGGAGAAGAACAGTGACCATCTACCACAGCAGAAATAGAATGGTCAGAAAGGAAACTTGAGATGAAGTTACAGAGAGAAGGATAGAAACCGTAGGAGGGTAGTTTGGAAATCAAAGCTTTGTGCCAGACTCTATCAAAAGCTTTTTATATGTCCAAGGCAACAGCAAAAGTTTCACCAAAATCTCTAAAAGAGGATGACCAAGACTCAGTAAGAAAAGCCAGAAGATCACCAGTAGAGCGGCCTTGACAGAACCCATACTGGTGATCAGATAGAAGGTTGTGAAGTGATAGATGTTTAAGAATCTTCCTGTCGAGGATAGATTAAAAAAATTTAGATAGGCAGGAAATTAAAGCAATAGGATGGTAGTTTGAGGGATTAGAACGGTCACCCTTTTAAGGAACAGGTTGAATGTAGGCAAACTTCCAGCAAGAAGGAAAGGTAGATGTTGACAGACAGAGCTGAAAGAGTTTGACTAGGCAAGGTGCAAGCACGGAGGCACAGTTTCAGAGAAGAATAGGAGGGACCCCATCAGGTCCATAAGCCTTCCGAGGGTTTAGGCCAGCGAATACCAGGAACCCGACAACATATTCATAACTTATTTTAATGCTACCACTCTCCCAGTCTGAATAGAATCACTCAGCATAAGCAGACTCCAATACACATCTAACCCTACCAATATGTCTATATGTTCTTGAGAATTGTTAACATAATCATCAGCAAATCATAGATGAGAAAACTTATCCAATATGTTACTAGGTATGGTAGGTTTCAGCAATGGTTCAGAGATTGCAGGTGCTTATATAGCTGTGAATTAACATGTAGCATGGTCACAGCCCAAAACTTGCAATTCAAATACATTACTCTGTGTCCTCTTACTAGACTTGTTACCACCAAAGGCTGAATAGGAGATAGCTTCACAGTATATCCACTTAGGCCTACACTTTTGGACTAACTTTTTACTTACATTTGTTTGGTCAGAGCCACAATCAAACATCAATTTAGCTTCATGAGTCTCCCTGTCAGCTCCAACAACAAGTACTCTGGCTGTCTGTAGAATAGTACATGGTTTAGAGGAACAAGTAGCATTATAAAAGGACACTGTAGCATGATTAGATAATTGGTTACCTGTATTAGTATTAGTTTCTTTTGCACTGACAGGATTTGTTTTTGGTGAACCTACACTTGTAACTTTGCAAAACTACCAGTGTCACTCTTAATACCCAATCTAGCACCACTCATGAGTACATTGTGCATACCACCACATTTAGAACATTTGGCAAGGCATCCTTTAGCAGTGTGGCCCTTACCCAGACATTTAAAACAAAGTCCAGCAAGCCTAATCCTATCAGCTCACTCCATGTCCGGTAACCCCAAGATTTTTAAACACTTTACAGACTTATGTTTCTTATTACAAAAGACACAATTATTATTAACGCTTTCTGCAATGCTTACATGCAATGCTAGAGCAGAAGAGTTTCTTTTGCTCCCCTTTGACTGGAGTTCACCTTCCTGTGCTGCTCTGGAAAGCTAGGATTCTAAGACTTTCCTGGTGTGACATCCTTAAAGACCTCTGATCTTTCAAAACTTTCTATTTCTTCCTGCAAGAATTTCAAAAGCCACTCCAAATCGCTTTCTTGACCAGTAACCTTTCTGGATCACTCCAGATGGATTTTACTAGGAAGTCATGACAGTATTATAGGTGTCAGGAAGGTCTCACCTGCTCACCTGACACACCCAAGAACTCCAAGCTTCTTATGTGCATCAAGAAGTTGTCATACATACTCCACAGTCTGGAAACACATTGTTTTTCACTGGAATACTGCCATTAAGAAGAGATTGAATATGATGAAATATGATCCTCTCAGGTGTGCCATATTATTCTTTCAAATAAGTTACAAGCATAGTTGACTGTAGTGAGAGAGAAACCATAGTTGACTGTAGTGAAAGAGAGAGAGAGATCTTGAACACACACCTTAGCCTCACCTTCAAGTAAAGACAACAAATAACTAAATTTACTTATAGCAGACATGACTGTGTCACCAATGTGAGAAGTAAATTGGTCCCAAAAGGATTGCCACTCTGTTATCTCCCATTTGAATCCGGGAAGCTCTAACTTAGGTAACTTGGCATTGGCAGCTGTAAACCCACTACTCACCTGGCTGAGGTTGTCATTGTCACACCTCTGCAGATCCCTTAACTTCCATTTCACTTCTGCCAGTAGCACCATGACCTCCTTAAACCAGTGAGCCACGTCCAGTCCAGGTCTTTCTCAAAATCCTTAGGGTTCAATTCCACCTCAAGCTCGGCCTGGACATCATCAAGAGCAGCAAGACGACTATCAAGGCATTGGATGGCCTCACTCAGCTCCTCCACACAAAGACTGGGCTTTACCAAAACTGCACAGAGAGATGTCTGTTGACGAGTCATCCACCCTGTAGTAGTTTCTCCATTTCCAACTTTTAGTCGCATACTCACAGGAGAACAAAGGTATCTAAAGTCTCATCCTGGGTCTGGGCACCATAATGAAGTTCAGAAAACAAAAAAAATCTGTGTGGCTAGGAGGTGGATGAAGAAAGAAAACATGTTCATCTTGCTGGTGTGGCTTTCTTGTCATGTCTGACTACATGAGGTCACAGGCCAGTCCATCACCTCTCTGCTGGAAATTAAGTACCCACTATGCCTAATGCTGGAAAATAGTGCTAAATTAACTTACATAATTTCATATATTCATCTATGAAACAATAAGAATTACCAAAATCCACAAAAGATATGTAATTCTAGTATAAAAGTACAACATGAGAAAATGGATATTTAAAAAATTGCTTAAATAAGCAATTGAAAATAATCTAGAGTGAAATAAAAGGTTTTAAGTGTTATCTGAAGGACAGACACATGTTTTGGTCATGTTGATACAGGTTGGTCTGGTTGGACAAAGCCTGTGTTAACTTGTGCTGTACAGAAAATGAATGGGTCAGGCTTAACTACTTTTACATTTTTTATGCATATATAAAGACATCTTCCTGCTTGATGAAGCAGCCTTTTTATCTTTATTTTTAGCTAAAGCCACATGTCAATTCAAGGGATTTTAAAAGGTAAATATCATTGGCAAAAAGTCATGAGTCAGTAAGCCACAGCTTTGTCAAACCCACTCCATTTCTGCCTCCCCATCCCCACCTCCTCCTTGTTTCTACATTTCTCATACCCCCTCCCTCCCTATCTTCTCAATCTAAGCCTCTCCCTTCCCTCCCCCTTCTCTCTCTCTCTCTCTCTCTCTCTCTCTCTCTCTCTCTCTCTCTCTCTCTCTCTCTCTCTCTCTCTCTCTCTCTCTCTCTCTCTCTCTCTCTCTCTCTCTCTCTCTCTCTCTCTCTCTCTCTCTCTCTCTCTCTCTCTCTCTCTCTCTCTCTCTCTCTCTCTCTCTCACTGTTTGTATGTATGCATGAAGGAGGTATGAGAAGCATGGGGGATGGAGAGAGGGATGTGGAGGAGGAGAGGAAGAAGGCAGGCCCAAGATTCATGTCAAAGACAGCTCTAGCCAATGACGGCTGCTATGAAAAAAAAGATGACAGGTGTTGCATTTGTTAGAGTTATAGGTAGGAAAGCTGCTTCATCAAGTAGGGAGCCATCTGTACATATATAGACCTTATTCATCAATATGATATAAAGCTCTATTTTTATATGTAAAATGAAAAAGACTTTTTATTTTATTTCTTATTTATTTATTTATTTATTTATTTATTTATTTATTTATTTATTCACTTATTTATTCATTCTATTTATTTATTTATTTTTTCTGAGGGGGATTTAATGCCAGCCCTGCTTTGATCTCAGACTTTTGAAATTAGCACCTACAAACACAATGGACAAAATGGATTCAAGTATTTAAGAACTTGTATGCTCAATATCTTAAGGCCATGGACTAAGTATATTCAGACAAAGGGAGGCTATTATAAGCTGATCTTATTAAGTGTTGGAAAATTTTTTCATGGACTCTCCTTAATTACTCCAGGTGACCTATTCACCTCAGCCACTTCTGTTGACACTAGAGTTTATCCATACAAAACTCTTGTTTCTTACAGTCATTGTGATGCCAGGCACAGATTTTTCTGAGTCAAGAGTAGTGAAATTTCCCCATTGTTGTGGCTGAATCTAGTACTGTTGATGATTTTAAGTATGATTTGTCCAACTTCTTGGGTTATCATCTGTTTGATTTTTGCTGCTGATCTCTATGTTGTGCCTGCTAGTTGGATTTATTATGCATATAAATACAATTCTCTTATTTGTCAGGCTCATAACACACTTTCCAGCCAGTAACATAAGAATATACATGCTATGGTGTCCTTTTGATAGGGTTGGCATGCTAGCTATGAAGGGATTCTCTCTTGGGAGCCCAAACAGGTAAGAACCATGAGGTATTCTGCATTTTGTACCCCACCTCTTACTTGGTAATATATCTGCATCAAACATAGGATGAGTTTTACATAAAAATGCATATTAAGCACTGATGAGTATGGTATATTCATTGTTACAATGCCATAGTGCTTTGGCATAATTTCTGACTCTGGCAGATTTTTTTGTTAAAATATTATAAGATTTTTATGTGGATGATACTCCATCAATATACTTGCTTTGAAAAATTAAGTAAGATAATGATGATCTATAAACTTTAAGGGTATGAAGTAGAATTTTCATGAAATGTATTCACAGATACTGTTAGCATAAAATAGGTAAATATTGATTGTGCATAAAAGCTGTGGACTGATAGTCTAATTCCATAACTGAAGATTGTCTATTTCTGAGATGTTAAAACCAGGAATTAGGCAAAGATGATCACTCAGGCCTGACTGATTTCTGGTCACTCCTGACTGTCCTGTCAATATGTGGCTTTTCCTTTCATTTAGATCAGTTTTTGTTGTCTCAGTTTTCCCTTCTTGTAATTTTTTTTCTGTCTGTCTCCTCCAAGTGAGCTCTGTCTTCTTTGTGAGACTAATTTTGTTTGGTAGTGTATCAGAAAACTTTCCTTTCAGAGATTATGGGACAGTTAAACTTTTGTGATCTTTACTGCTTCCACTGGTGTCATGTTTCCTTTTGGAGTGTTACAGAAGCAGTGAAAAATTGATTTGAAGATCAAACAAATTAACTTTAAGAAGTCCTCACCAGGGATTGATCTTTTGTTAGGGCACTTCAGGTAAATATGTGAATTTGACACATTACCAGTTAGGCCAACATGATCATTAAGGCCCAAGTGATTTTTGGCTGGTCTTGACTGTCCTATCACTACATATATTTTACTATAAGTTGTGTAGTGACTAACATGTAATCCATCAACTCTACATCACCCAGTAAGTTTTTTAAAACCCCAGTCTCACTAATTGCAAGATGAAACTTTTTTATTAGATTCTGATGTGTGTTGAATTTATAAGATAACTATTTCTGGATGATTTATTTATTTTTTTTCTGTCTGAAAGAGGAGAGGACCCCTCTTCAAGAAATTATCAATTTATTCAATTTCTTAACATGTGGTTCTAGGACCCTTGATCTTAGAATTAATCTAACATAGAAAGCCCCTACTTGCTTCATCTGCTGAAAATTCACAGTTGGTGGTGTCAGTAATGCATATATAGTCATCCAGTCATTAAGAATGCATTAAAGGTAGCTTTGTCACTTATTTTGTCACAGCCTGATAGATAACTACTTCATTTATGAAATTTTTATTTATGTTAAGAAAGTGTTAGGAAATTGTAGCTATAAAATTATGCTTGTCTTTTTTTTTTTTTTTTTTTTTAGGTCACAGGTAGTAAAAAGTTTTACCAGACACATTTCATGGCATATTATTTTTTTTCAATTCTGCAAATTGTATAAAGCTATAGTATTTTGTTTAGGCCCAAAATATTTTTGTTTCTTGTAAGGTGCAGAAGAGGTGAGTGATGAAATGATAATTTTAGATTTCATGCAACATATGTGAGTATTCAATTGTTTAAATAGATGTTTGTGATACATTAAACATATGAGGTGGTATCTAAAAGTTATGACATATAGTAAACCTCTTCTGTACTGAGCATTTAGGCATGGCTGTCATGGGGATTGGGCTTTCTGCTGCTCTGCCAAATCTACCCGCACCATGCCTAAGATGATCTGAGAATACCCCTCTCCTTCAATTAAAAGTTTTCTGTTGGCCTATTCTTCAAAGAAGTACAGTCAGCCTAATGGAAATCTTTACATTAAGAGGAATACAGCAATAAAACATAAAAATGATATTTGTTAGGCTTTTATTATCACTTCATGCACAAACTCGGTATTTATAAAAAAAAATGCTGTTGCCTTTCACCTTTATCCCTTTCTCCAATCCTGTAGGTATGGATTCAGTGAGATTCTGGAAGTAGGAGGTGTCCATGGTTATTCAGGACTTCTTCAGGGCCTCTTGCAGTTCCTTGATGTTTTTTGCTTGTCATGGATGCACTTCCTTTTTCATGTGGCTCCAGGCATTCTTAATTAATCCTGGCTCAAGGGGTAATTGTGTACATGTCTCTTTTATAGTGAAACGTGGCATTTTCTTGTTCCATATGATTAGGGCTTCCAAAAAAAATTAGGTAACACTTCTTCATCAGGTATGTTTTTTTTTTCTGTGCAGTCTGATATATGATAATAGTTTGGCACCATTTGGCCAAAATGATAAAACCAAGGTTTTGGAATAGTAACCAAAGTAACCAAAGTTGATAAAAAAAATCTTTGTTGAATATTTTTACAAAAACACACTTCATATTAATTTTTCAGAGCAGCATATGGTGACTGGATGAGTCAGTGTAAACAGAAGTCAACCCTCCTCCGAAAAATTATGTTTTAATCCAGTTTACATTGTATACGTAATTAGTATAATTTCAAAGTAGCAGAAGTGGTCTCAGTGCTACCACACTTCTGGCCTGCCATTGAAAGGAAAAAAGACCAACATACTAGAGTATGCTCCCAGTAACCACATTTGATATTAGTTTAAATTCCGACATGGTGTGTGTTTCTCTGCAGTTAGGCTCTAGGCTTCATGATTTTTCAAATGTGTCAAGCTCTTGCCAATATGCATTGTCATTAAGATTAATCTGTTTTCACCTATACTACTACCAAACTCGAGGTCAAAGTTTATCATTTTATACTGGGTGTCCTGTGAATTAAGGTACATACTTCAGGATTTGAAAGTTAAAGTAATTTTAAGCCAAAAATACTTTATACACATATGATGTGTTTTGCTTTATCTTGTGAGAAATTTAATGTGTAAGTTGTGTGTTGTGGGAACTGCTTGTCAGGGTGGGGTACTGCCTCCCTAGCTCACTACATATTCCACTGGTTCCATACAGTATTAATTGATAATTCTTTATGTACAATCTACACAGTCAAAGCCTTACAGTAAAGAGCTAGAAAATGGCAGATTAAATGTTTTGTATGTGGCAGTGAAGAAAATGTACATGTAACTCAGTAATACAATTCAATCTTTGAAATAAGGTAAATGAGATCCTGTTGAAAAGCCCTGATGTAAACATACAGTTTTTGGCGCTCAGGAGTTATCCAGAGCCACCTGTGGCTCTTTCGATAACCTATAATGCCATCACTACTACACAACTGCATTTTTCCAGTAACTTTTCCCAGCAGCTAGATGTCTAAGTGTTATGATCACCTTCATTTTGGCAATAAGTGGGTTGTTCCTTTCTGTGTCCTTCTGTAAGGCTTCCCTCACTAGATTGCTGACAAAAGAGAATACCTGCACAGTCTAAACAGTATCTTCTGATGAGTTCTATGTCACTAAGTTCATTCAGTACATCCTTTCTGGATAAGTAATGTGTGAGCTGGAGATGTTGTGAAGCAGCCTTCTTGGTTGTGGGAGCGTCTGTCACAAGTTGCTAAGACAGGGTAGACTGGTGTCTGGGAACAAATTAATCCATTTTACATTGATTCCTATGGGGAAAATAGTTTCGGTTTTCGAACATTTCGGATTGGGTTATGCTTGCTTTTATGATCACCTGAGTGTGCACTCACTTGCTTTCCACACAAGTGTAGTGGTATTTGTTTGGGTGAACAATTGTAGTGCCAGGATGCTCCAGCTGTCATTGTTTTCTGTGCTCTCGTTGTGTTTGCCAGCTTTGTTGTGTTTGGAAGTGCCCAGGATTTACCTGTGGTATGCAACATCACTGACTTTATCATCATCATCGTGGCTTCCAAACACCCTGCTGGCTCCATTGACTGCCCTCCCAAGGCCAAGAAAGCAAGGAAAAAGCATAAATCTGGCGGTGAAGTTGGCGATTCTCTGGCAACACGATGGTGGAAAAGAGGTCTGCCATAGTACGCTCACTTGACTTGGCTCAGTTATCTGTCTCCACTGTCCTTAAGAATGCTGCTAGCATTAAGAAAGCAGGTGAAGCTTGAACTACACTCATGGCGAAGACAACCACCTTTCAGTATGAGCCTATAATGGACGAAATGGAATTTCTGCTCAACTTCTGGGTGGATGACCAGTCTCATCATCCTTTTTATGCACAAAAGCCTTGTCTATTTGGGAGGATCTCAAGAAGTGAGGATATGAGGTGAAGGAGGGGACATTGTTTATGGCAAAAAGGGGCTGGTTTGATAGGTTTAAGACCAGAGCAACTCTAATAACATCAAGGTGACTGGTGAGGCAGAAAGCTCCAATGCCAGCTGCCAAGGCCTTCAAACCAACCCTGAAAAAGGCTGAAGAGGAGGGTGACTATTCCTCCAAGCAGGTACTAAATTTTGATGAGACGGGCCTTTACTAAAAGAAAATGTCTTCCAGGACCTTCATTCCAAATGAGGAGAAGGCAGCTCCAGGATTCAAAGGTTCTAAGGATCATCTCACATTGCTCTTTATGGGGTAATGCAGCAGAGGATCTGAAGGTGAAACCCATGCTCATTTATCATTCTGAGAACTCTCATGCACTTAAGAGCCTTATTAAAGAATACCTCCCTGTCATCAGAAAGACAAACAAGAAGAGATGGATGACATTACTCAACCAGAGTTACTTCAGCTATTTATCCCCCATGCTACGTGACTACACAGCTACTAACAACTTGGCCAACTACTTCTTGCTTGTTGTTGACAATGCACCTAGCTATCTCTGGAACATGGAAGACCGGGCTGACAATATTCAAGTTATATATCTTCCTCCCAACACAACTGCACTCAGTCAACCCATGGATCAGGGTGTTATCACCACCTTCAAGGCATACTACCAGCGCCACACAATGAAGCAACAGTGGGTCACCCTGTATGTCAGATACAAAACAATGACCTTAAAATTTTACACAAAATATCATTGTAAATAAACAACAACCTTATATTACGACTTTTGGGGGAGTTAGACATAGTAAAATAGGAATAATTTTGAGAAAATGCACTGAAACATATTCCTGTTGAAAAGTGTGTAAACAAAATTTAATGTAGTACAGCTACAATCCTCTGCTGGCTTTATATATGAACAGATAAACCAGGACGCTCTGTGAATATTCTCCAGTTTTTTCCCAAAGCTGAAGAAGTTACATAAAGGTCTTCTAGGCATGGAACCCCCAAGCTAAGTGGCAAAGGAGAATAAACTGGGGAGAAGATCAGTCTCTCCAGCTTTCACTATTATATAGGGAAGAAGTTCATATACTGAGAAAAAATTTGAAGAATATCGGTGTATATAATCAAAAGAAACATGATATTGATAGAGGCAAAAGTACAGGACATTCTTTTTAGAAAATGTTCAATACACATATTTATTTTGAGGCTTTAGCCATAGGATGAAATTCCAGTGTGGTGGGGTGATAGATACAATGCCTAGGCCAGACAGGTGTTTTATGTCGTAGAAACACCACGTCCACACATTCCACCTTACTGTAAATGTGTGGCTTTTTTTTTTCTCTCTCTCTCTCTCTATCAAAATCATGCAGTATAATCTAAATGTATTGACTGTCACTGTCTTGGTATGAAACTGCAAGTGACTGACTGACAGTCAACTGATCTACTGCTAGCCTCTCTCCTTTCCCCTCCCTGCATGGGTAGGCAAAGTGTCACATAGCCTATCATTTTATTTGTCATTGATTACAGCCATGCCATCATTTTATGATGTTTATCAGTAAATCACCTGTCCATAAATAATACTTGTCTCATTCTGGGATACTGTAATATCCCAAAACTTGTAGAAATGATCACTGAATAACTCACAATTTTACTGTTGGATAACTAAACAACGCCTCAAAATGCATATGTGTATGAAACATTTTCTACTTAAAATACCCTGTACTTTTGACTCTGGTAATATCCACAGAAACTCATGTTGCACCCTGTATAATTTTACACCATCTTTGTCCATCCATTCTTTTTCATAAAAATGTACAAAAACACCTTGTGGGAATTTAATTTAAGTTTAGTTTTTCACTTGAAGATGATGGTACCTTATTACTGGTAATACATTTAAGGCATTTTATTCATTGCACTGGTATATCACTGTCTCAGTTGTTGGTGGTCACTGACTTAAACTTTACTACAGATGGTTTGGTAGTTTGGCTGGCATCTTAAACTATCAACATCAGCTAAAACCATTAAATTTAGATTGAAATTTGGGGGTCGTCTTATATACCAGTTGCCTTATCTGCTGAAATGTGTGTTAACCACATGATGTAATAGAAGCGTTGTCCCTCCCCATGAAAATGTTAAATCCCACCTAGCTGCTCTGATAAGCCCATAATGATTTTTAAAACATAGAGTTCAGTTTCAGAGCAAGATAGCAGTGAGTGAGAGGGCAGAGCCGGGTGGGCCTTCTGCTTTTCCCTTCCCTCCCTGTCCCCAGTCATGTAGCTGGTAGTGCCAAGGCAGGCCAACTGATATTCCCAGCTGATTTGCTGCTAGCTTCACTCCTTTCCCCTCCCTGCCCAGGCAGGCAAAGTGTCATGTAGCCTTGTGTCATGTGGCCTTGCTTCTCAGTAGCAAGTGAAGATTCAAACAAGACAGACATGGAGAGGTGAGTTGAGGTGATACTATAGGGAGGGCATACTTGTGAAATACCTATGGATGGGATAATAATGTTATGCTTTACTATATTGGTTATTATTTGGCTCAACAGGAGGCCGTGATTTGGGTGAATCTAGATATTATTTGAAGGGTAAGAATTGCTGTGTCTCACTATTCCTGTGTGTTTGAGCATTGGCTTCATGCACAGTGTTATGTTTGTCCTGGCATCATTTGTTTCTTTGTACAGAGTACTGATGGGAGCAGACACCTGATCTCCCCTTTTCTGCCGAAGTGCAGCACACTGTTGTGGGTTGTGTGTGTTTGGGTGTCATGTGTGTTGTGTCCTCGTTAAATGATACTAATGTCTGGGCTCACAGCTGTGATTTTCTGGCATTAGAGGATTTTATAATATTTGCTGCTAGGCTGCAGCTGTCTTCATTCTTCTCGGACCTCCACCAGTGTTATCAGAGATGGAGATCTATATTTGGTAGGAATATTATACACTCTGGCAAGAGTGTATAATATTCCTGTTGGGTGTGCTCCATCACCATGAGTTCCTTTAACTCATGAAAGGAGGTGACATGCTTGCTAGCTATCCACTTTTCAAATACCTCCTCAAGGTAGTGAACACAATCAAGATATGAGTCACTCAGCTTTCTCTTAACCCCTCTAAATTGTTGCCTGTAAGCCTCAGGCTGCATCTCATAGGCTTTCAGAATGTCAGCCTTAAACTCCATATAATCCTGTAAATCCTCCACTGACATCCTGTCATAGACTTTTAGTGCCTTGCCCTTCAGCATATTAGCAAAAACCCTGCATTCCTGAGGTCAGTCAAACTCAGCTGCCATCTCAGATTTCCTGAAACATTCTGTCACCTTTTCATCAAACTCTGGTATCAACTACTTCTCACCATCTGCCTTTCTACTGTATCTATCTTCCTTCACTCCTTCTCTCTGCAAACCATGAGGAGTGCTAACTTCTATCTGAGTCTTCTCCAACTTAAATATCTTATTTTCTCAGCCTTCTTTTCCCTTTCTACCTCAAATATCTTAATCTCTTTCTTGTACATTCTCGCCATCTCAGCTTTGAGTCTCTTGGCCTCCCTCTCAGCCTCAAACCTCCTGGCTTCCCTAGCCTCCACCACCTTCAATCTCCTTTCCTCTGCTTCCAGTTCCATTCTCCTCATCTCCAGCTTAAATATCAACTCCTTAAATATGCCTTCTGTCTGGGAAAATCTACCAATATTATGGGTAGGACTAGTATGACCATGGAAACTATTTGCGAGGCTGAGCATCCGCTTACCAAACTGTGCAAGATCTGCATTGCCACTCCCAGGAGATGCAGGTGACTCAGGGTCAGGAGTCATTGCAGCCTGCTATCAGCCTTCCCCTTCATGGTGTAGGCTGAGTACTGACACATAAAGGACAAACAAACAACATTCATTTGTCTCGCCCACATGGCTACAAAACTTCCAGCAATCCTGGTGAGGTCACCAATTTTGTTATGACCAGCTCTAGTCCCCCCCCCACCCCACTGCCACTACATTTGGGTCAGCCTTCCCTAAACTAGCTCCTTCTAGCATAGTGTGGGGCACATACGAAACAAATCCAGAGCCTACTGGTCGCCAACAGCTATCAAGACTCTATAGGTTGTCACCTTGTTTAACCCACCAACAAGGAAGTATAACGAACATCAACTAAACTCCCACGTTGAGAAAGGATTGTGAAGCACATGCTAGGGAGCACAGCAAGGACAAAGGACACACAGGTATGAGACATAATATTCTGTGGACAGCCTCCCACAAGAAACAGGCCACTCACACCCACAGAATATTATATCTCTCCTGGTAAAGAACAGCCTATTTGTAGTCTCCCAGAAGACAGGCAGTCACCCCTATGTACACTGGTGAAACCCAGGGAGAGAACAAGCAGCTGCAATGCAACAGAGTATTTTGAAATCCTCTGGCTTCAGAGCTCCCAAGAATAAGCTCTGGATACCAGTTGCATTTAATGGCACAAAACACTCAGAACATAGTCTGTCACTACAGAGCAAAATGCCATCACATTCAGATGGCTCTGAGTGGAATCAGTAGGGCAAAGTATTCCAGCAAGCTCCCATGGAAGTCCCTCCTACCTAGGATGACAGGGGCTTACTGTCACAACACTCAGCAATTATTGCTAAGAACAGCCTTCTAATATATATCCCCCCAGGACTTCCTGCGGACTCTGAATTTCTCTCTCTCTGTAATGCGTCATGCCACAATGGTACCTGTGGTCCGACTGACAAAGGGACACTGTCTTACAGTCCCGTGCTCCTCAGGCTAGCAAGCAAGTGTCCACATGGCTGATGCAACATTACACAGCATGATGTAATTTCTTTCACTCTCTTTATTCTTCTCTCTGTATTTCTTCTTTCTACATTTATTTTCTCACAACAACAGTGCCATTCATAACAATATATATTCCTATACTGGAAGTTACAAAGCTTTGAGTGACTTTCAAATTGAAAGCAGTTTTGGGGGGCAAAATTGACCCAAATTAGACATTTTTTGTGCTTCAAATCAGAGTTTCTGTGAGTGAACCATGCTTAAATTATTTTATTCATATTTTAATGTGATAATTATTATTTTTTTTATGATAAGACTGTCTGCTAGACTATTCTTCCAAAAACCTTGGTTTTATTATTTTTTGCTAAATGGCGCCAAACTATTATTGGGCTGCATGGTAAAAGCATACCTGATGTAGACATGTTACCCAAATTTTTTTTGAAGCTCTGATCATATAGAACAAGAAAATGCCAGATTTGGCTGAAAAAGAGATATGGACATGAATACCCCCCAGACTGAGACCTAGGAAATTTCTTGGTCACTCCAAAACATTGGTCTTGTGCTCCTTTAGAAAATTCTTTACAGCTGGAGAACTATGGGCAGGAGTACCATTATGCATGAAATGCTTGCATTTGTGGATGCAAAGAAATAGGAGCAGATATTCCTTCAAAACATCAATGTAATTGTTCCTGCTCATAATGGTGTTCTTTGGTAGGAAATAGAGACCTGTCCTGTCTCTATTTCCACTGAATGAGCCCCATACCATGATGCTATCCAGATGCTTGAGAGTCTTGACTGTGAACCTTGGATTGTATTGGATAACAGACGAGATTAAAGATGCCCCAAACCAACTGGAAGGTGCTGTCATCATTAAATATGACTTCTCTCCAGTTGTCACAAGTCCAATCTTTATATTTCTTGCAGAAAAGCAGCCTCTTCTGCATTGCATCTATTAGCAGAGGTTTCTTGGCAGCACAGCAAGAGGGTAAATTCAGGTCTTTCTGCAGCCTATGTAGGATTGTAAGGATGGCAACATCCTGGAGTAGCTCTGGGTGTTTTTTCTTAAGTTCTGTGGCAGTTATTAAGGATACCAAGAGTTGCCAAGGATACCAAGAGTTGCCACATCATCACAAGCCTCACCCAATATTTGTTGCCCTTTAGCCTAGTGAAAACTTTACACAAATTTTCATTGCAGAAGTTTTGAAAAGATTTTAATTGCACCAAATGTACATATATATGTATTTTTTTGTTATAAGTGAGATCTTTTTCGCTACTGTGAAGCACATGAGGGCATGTGGCAAGTTTTCATTGTAGATGGTGACCAGAGGAAGTGACTTCAGTCACCTACCTCTACTTGATCTGTGGTGTGTGGCTGTGGCCAGTCACTGTATAACCTTGACAATGTCAGAAAGCTGCTTTGTCAAGTGTCGTGGTATTTACACCAAAATCATTACTATTATCCTCAAAGAAATTAAACAATAATAATATTTTTCATCCTTATTAAAGAAATGGAGGCATTCAGAATCATGTTGAAGCAATAGTTAACATATCACATTAAGGACTTGCCTGTTAGGGCTGGTATGTTATATGAAACAGTGCAGGCAATCCTCATGTCTAATATGAATATGGTGCACTGCTGCAAAATTTATACCCAGGCTTCTGATCCCTGAATAGAAGGTGCATCAGGCCAAAGTCTGTCAAGAGTTGCATCATTGCCTTGGATGATCCAACTTTCTTGTTAAGCGTCATCACTGGGAACAATGCCTATGTTTACAGACCTCTTGTGACTTCTTCCTCTTCCCGAAGATGAAATTGTAGACTGACATCATAGACACTGACATCATAGAGGAGATTTAACATGAATCACAGAAAGTACTTAACATGCATCAAGAACAAGACTTCCAGAATGCATTTCAGCAGTCACACTGATGCTGGTAACCCTGTGTTGTTCCTCAAGGGGACCAATTTCAAAGGAATAGTGTTCAAACTTAAATCAAGGAAGTATTTTCTGGTATGTAGGCCTTGTCTCAGAACTTTCTGTAACCACCTCATATGGTAATCATTTTGATTGTTAGTGCAACAAATGAATAGTACAGGAAGTTATAATAAATGTTATTACGCAATGCTGATAGTGCACGTAACAATGTTTTTGTTTTAAGGTTTTAACGAAATGCATCTCATGCTGTCATAATTTTCATTAGGTACCACAGTGCTGCCAGATGCTGATGATATGCCCATGTTAGTTGGGGAGGATGAAGAGGTGCCAGATCTGGTTGAAGCTCTACACCTTCCCCGTGTTCCTGTCACAATTCTCTCTGGTTATCTTGGTGCTGGCAAGACCACACTCCTGAATTACATCCTCACACAGCAACATAACAAAAAGATAGCTGTCATACTCAATGAATTTGGTGAAGGTAAGAACATACAAAGTTGATTGTTTCATAAAAAATGGCACCATTTTTTTCACAGGTCAGATCCTACAACGTCTTACATTGTGAAGCATTACTTTCGTGATAATTTCTAATAAGAAATATATTAGAACCAATCCATACCTCACATTATCATGACACAAAAAAGTTTTGTGGCAGTATTCTTTCATTATTAGACAAATGTCCATACTTGCATAACTGTAATTGTGAACAGTCATGCGAGGACAAATTTACTTATTGTCATTGCCATCTGAACTAAGCTGGTGGTTGGAGAGGAATTAACTAAGGCTGTTTTTAATGTCAGGAAGTTCCCTAGAGAAGAGTCTGAATGTGGGACATGGAGGGGAGTTGTTTGAGGAGTGGTTGGAGCTGCGGAATGGCTGTCTCTGCTGCTCTGTCAAGTGAGTACCTATGCATGTTACTCCCTTAGTGAGTTACCTTCAATGATCTTGAGGGAGGTGTGGTCAGATGTTAAACATCTGGATGCAGAATTTCTCTCTCAAAATCTAGTCCTTAATCATTTAATGCAATCTGTTAAAATGCCTTGAATAACTTTGTTATCCAATAATTAAAAACTGTACCAGATTTAGACAAGTAGTGCTGTGTGAAGTAGCATCAATCTATTATCAGAGTGAAGGAAATGAGGAAAGGGAAAGCTGCAGGTTTGGACATATGTATAGAGAGATGTGTGGTGGAGCACAACACAGGGTGTGTTTCTGTCGTATATTCAGGGGTTGACAAAAATAGAAATAATTGCAGAAGCAGAGTCCTGCAAAAAGAAGGACCAAATGAACCACTGACTGAAACAAATATACAATAACTTTCTATATGAGGATAATGTTGACTTCAACATTTAACATTTAATGTACTTTACATAAGAAAAGCTTACCCAAACATTGTAACACTGTATTGTAATACTGTATAATGCTGGAAAGCTCAGGGACAAACAGAACAGTATGGCAGCTGAGAGTGTGAAGGATCACCAGGCTCACTGCTGTCATCAGATCTCTAAATGTTAGTGTGACATAGCTATAAGTACACTGCATGCCAAAATATTGTTTGCTATGAGACCATAAGTGATTAAATGCAGTTCAAATGAAGTAAACATAACAACTATAATATTTATGAGGAAACTAGTAATTGTAATAAGAACTCCTTCTTTTTTATGTATTTTCAGCAATGAAGGAAGTGATTGAGCAAGTTTCCTGAATGTTTCTGGATTTAAATTGCTTTGTTCCTCCCTGTTCATTGTCTGCAGCTTCACGATGTCTGAGATGACACTTCTATGCACATGCCTCTTCATAATGGACCAGATATTTTCAGTAGGATTCAGATCTGGAGAATTGGGTGGCCAGTCCTCCCTAAAAGTCAATTTGGTAGTCATATAGCCATGTCAGGACAGATTTAGCTCTGTGACAAGGAGCTCCATCCTGCATTAATGTGGAAGCATTGCACATTTCAAATGATCTGGACAAAAAGTCACATAAAAACTTTAAATAGTTGTTCTGATTCATGTTCTAACTTCTTAACAAAAGCACTAAATTTCCCACACCATGAAAGCTTCAACAGGCTCATACCATCAATGAATGCAGATGCTTTTCTGTCTTAAATATAAATTTTGTGTCAAGTGGGTCACTCGCCAGTCATCTGTACACATGCTTGCCACGATTACAAGAAACTGAAAAGACCATTCCATTGCTCCACAACTCTTGCTGCCATTTTGTCATATCTACTGAAGATATATTTTTTTGGGCAAATGCAGCCTTAAGTTCTTGTTGCATAAGGGTGGTGAGGTGTTTCTTGAGAGGATGGCATCTGCAGAGCTCAAGATCATCTTGAAGGGCTGTAGGCCTATAATAAGACCAAACTAATTTGGTGGCTAGGATGGGGTCAGGGTGTGGGTATAGCACTGCCACTTTTATAAAACTATGCCAAGTAACTTAAGTGATATATGAAAAAGACACTTGAAATAAGACTGAAAAATGATATAATTTTTATGTAAATATTATAATATCCCACAAAAATTTGTCATTATACATATATATCTATATATCAGTAAAGAAATGTGGCACAAATATTGTACAGTGTTGCTAAGAAAATGTTATTCTCATTAACTTTTATTGTTGCTTTAAGGTGGCCAACTTTGTTATTTATAACTATGTTTAGAAAGTAATATGAAGGAATACAAGTGGAAAATGTTTTATTTACTTGATGAAGAAAGAGCGTTAAATTCATTGTAAAGGCCAACACTCACCTGCCCAGCCTGACCCAGCCCCTGTGAAGTAGTGACCTCATTCTGACATGCTACTTTTGTTAACTCATACTAAGTTTAATGTGGGCAAGTATGTTGTATTCATTAATGCTTATAGAGTAATTTGAAGGAATATAAGTATGAAATATATCATCTACTTGATGAAAATTGAATAATAATGAAAATAAAATGTTGAACTCACTTGCAAGGATGAGGCATAGGTGACCTCACCCAGACAGGAACCACCTGCCAAGTGTCTCCTTGGAGGCAACCTACCAGGTGTTGTTTTGGGAAAAGAACACTGTACCCACACCCTGACCCTATCCTAGCTCCCAAATCAGGCTGGTCTTACCATAAGCACCTGAGAGTTTTGTTCTTTCACATCTTTTTCTGTTATTCGAGGACAAGTATCTATATTTAGTGCATTGAGTACTGAAGTTTTGCATCCTCACCCTGGCCTCTTATGTTCTGGTCCTGCCACCTTGCCACCTTCATGAAACTTTCTTATCCATCTCTGACATCTCTTCATAACACCCACAATCCTCACTATTTCTTCCACTGGCCTCTCTGCCTTCTGTAGTTACAATAACTTTGATTTGATATTTTCTCAAGTCTGTCTTGTTGCCCATTATGAAGATATTGAAAATTATACCAAAAGTGCATCTGTTCAGATTATTGGCAGGAAGTGAGGTGATCCTCTTCAAAATGTTTTGTCTGTAACCAACAACTGTCAACTGAACTCAATGGTCTTGACAGACTGCCCTTACTTTAGATGATTGCCAGGTGTATGAAGTTTCTCAAAAAATTAATAGGCTACTATACTAGAAAGGATTTTCAAATTCCCTCATAGATTCCCTCTGTTATGAAACAGCAAACAAAATCTTGGTATGCAATGTAATGGAAACTAATGATGAAAAGATCCAGACACAAGTGGAACAAATAGCAGAATTATCCAGATGCAGCTGGATAAGATAAAATTATATGAATGAATGAATGAATGAATGAATGAATGAATAGCAAGCAACAGAAATGATAAACAAATGAAAATAATTAGATAAATATTTACAGATGTGCTGTAAAGTGTTTGAAGAGTGATGGGGAGAGCATTACATTGTGGTTGGTGTGGGAACTATTTAACTATTTCACTCATCCTCTTACCTCCCAGCTAACACATAATTACAGAAAGTGTCGCTAAATATAATTATGAATAGGTGATAGCTTAGCTGTAGACCATGTGGCTGGGAGTTATGTGGACAGCCAAAGGACGAGTGAGTGGTGCTCCAAGCCAGCAGCTGGCTGTGTTTCGTACTTAAGATAGGAGCTTCCTTGAGATATCCAATTGTTTCAAGCTTCTAAGTTCTTTACTTAGCGAATTTAACAACAGGAAACCATTAGAGTGGCGAGAATGCATCTTAATAGGACTGTTGGTCTGGTGGTGGCTGGTTGACCACTGGCTGGTTGACCACTGGGTGGCGACTACTGGGGGTACATTCGGACCAAGGCGTGAGTTTTGCTCCCCAGCTTGCCATGTCAAATAACAAAAGCTATTCACCTTTTGCTATCTTTTTGTCACTCTTTTCTTTGTTTTAATAACTAATACTTAGTTTGTACTAGATTAATCTTACTTACCCCTTAATATGACTTTACAATTTATATATAAGTCACAACACAAACCAATAACACTTTGATATTGTGTGTGATACAAGTGGAAATTTCCACTGTTGGTAAGGTGTGCTTTATTGCTGACAAAGTGGCTGTAGACTGAACAAATGCATGTGTAATTCCCTTGTATAATGGAAAATGGGATAGATGGGAATGTTCAAACTATGTGGGTATCAGTTTGCTGAGTGTGGTAAGAAGGGTGTATGGTAGGATGCTGATAAGGAGGATAAGATAAGGAACAGAAAATGTCATCCAAGAGGAACAGGGTGATAATAGAAAGGGAAGAGGTTGTATGGACCACAATTTTGCAGTGAGGCAGCTGTATGAAAAAATTTGGGGAGAGAGGGAAGGAAAGCTTTTTGGCATTCATGGACTTGGAGAAAGCACATGACAGGATTGATAGGAAAAGACTGTGGGATGTTCTGAAAGTATACAGTTACAGGAAGGTTGCTGGCAGGAGTGAAGAATTTTTATTCAAATAGCAGGGCATGTGTGACAGTTGATGATAGTGTGAGTGAGTTCTTCCCAGTAAGTGAAGGTTTGCAACAGGGTTGTGTAATGTCACTGTTGTTGTATATGGATGTTGTAGTAAAGGAAGTTATTATGAGGTTGTATGCAGAGGTCTGAGTCTGATCAGTAGGAAAGAAAGGGTTTGGGATCTGAATCAGCCATTATTTGCTGATGATACAGCTCTGATGGTTCACTCAGAGAGGAAATTGAAAAGACTTGTGGAGGAGTTTGGGTGTGTTTGTTAGAGGAAGGAGCTGAAAGTGAATGTTATCAAAAGTAAAGTAATGAAATGCTCAAGAAAGATAACTTGGTGAAAGAATGGATGTAAGATTGAATACTAAACAGTTAGAGGAGGTGGAGTGTTTCAAGTATTGGGATTCAACAGTTACAATGAACAGAAGAGATGAGACATAGGTGAAGTGCTGGATGTAAGAAGCAGGATAAGTACTTGGTGGACTAAGAAAGATCAGCAAACATAGGACACTGGCTATGAGCGTACAGAGTAGGTTATATGAAGGAATAATGGTGCCAAATGTGCCGTTTTATGCTGAAATGTGGAACATGAGAGTAGTGAAAAGAAACAATCAAATGTAATGGAAGCATATGTTTGAAGGGTATGTGTGGAGTAACATAGAGGGACAGAATTAAGAAATGAGGAAGTAAAAAGATCTTGTGTTTTGAGAGAGTTGGCTGGATGGGAAGATTGGTGTGTCTTATGATGGTGTGGGTATGTGAAGAGAATGGAGAATAGTATTTACCTAGTTGTGCTTTATGGGAAAAGAGCTATGCTCATGCTGTCCCATCTCCATATACATATACAGTAAATTAGTAAAGAGAATAATAAGGTTAGATGTGTATGGTGGAAGATTAAGAAAGCTATGCCTGGAGTGGATGAACTGTGTGAAGAGGCCACTGAGTGAAAGGTATAATTGCAACAAGCATGAGTGATTGTGCGTGATATAGGTGCATGGATAGTGACAGTGGTGAGTGCATAAAAATGATGCAATCTCATTGACCCCTTGGAACAGGTGTAAGCACATTTGGCAGGGCCTATTGACATATTGACCCTGTTAAGGTGTGGGACACTCCATAGGAGGTACCTTACATCTGCTGTGGCCTTAGGATTGTTGTAGGTTCAGGATAGGGTACAGTCTCATTATGAAGGAGCTGGGATAAACCAGTGTATGCTGCCAGGCCTTGCTATGAATGTTTGTGGCCAGCTGTGCTATGCCTAAACTCCTGGAGTGTAGTAAGGTGGTCCACAAGATAATTCCTTTTCATTATGATGGTGGTTCCCAAACTTTTTTCTGCTTGTTACCCAATGTGACATGCCACATTAACTGTTACCCATTTCACAAAATATCAATATTAATATATATATGGCCAAATTAGAATACTAGACTGTTACTTTTATATTGGTTTATTAATTAAGTCCTTCAGGATAATAAATCTTTCTTTTGGCGTTCTAGATAACATTAGAAGAGCTTATTCAGCATAGAATAGGTGGGTAGATACTAGTTGTGCTGCACAAGACAGTACACATGCATACCTGCTGATATCTACCTTAGCTGATCCTCACAGAGAATTTGATAGTATGAAATAGAGGTAGGCTCAGACAGTGAGTGACTCATGCTGCATGCATCATGATCATGGCTGCTGAGAGACTGTGTCCTGAAGCATACCTGTCAATATACTTTTGGCTTGCCATACACTTAGATACATAATTTTTTTTCTTTTCTAATATTGTATAGTAGTTTTTAATGAATATATTTGGTTTAACTTTATTTCAAAATTATAATAGGTTTGCTTTACAACTTTACATACTAAAACAAAGTTAACATTAATCCTAATGCCAGGTACTTACTACATTTTTTTTTTTCCAGAATTCTTAATTTTTTTGTCACCCCTCCACTACCCATCCAAAAATTGTATTACCTCTAGTGAATAATTTACTCCCAGTTTGGAAACTGCTGCATTAGGGGTTGACATGGCTAAGAGTGTAAATGGTGTGTGAATAAATATATGGTGCTTTGTCTCAGCCACCCAATGTGGGATTGCTGGCTTGGTATATATATATATATATATATATATATATATATATATATATATATATATATATATATATATATATATATATATATATATATATATATATACCATGGGTGTCTCCTGCAAAAAATGGGATTGCCAAGACAAGATACACAACTTTCACATTCACACTCATTTATACCACTTTCTTAGCCCCTTGGCCACCAATGGAGAAGAGAAAATACTCCTGCTTTCTTTTTATGGGGATCATTTGCACAGCTCATACAGTTTGGTCCACAACAAGGCTACTTCGTAACAGGTACTCTCCCTTGCCACACCCAGTTGCCCCACACCCATGTAAGACTATTGATGTCTGGCGCTTCCCTTGTGCCATGTCATTCCTCACACTGTCACAATTGTTCTCCATTCACTTGTGTCACACACAATCATTCTACTATGCTCCAGTGTCAGTCCTCTTCCCTTTAAGGCCTCCTTTGTTCTGTTCATCCATCCCTTGTGTTGGCTTCCTCACAAGTTCACACTTCTCATGCTTGATCTTATTGTCCTCTTCACCAGCCTTTCATCCTCCATTCTCCCAACACGTCATCACCATCTCAACACACATTGCTGTGTCCATCTTGTCAAGTCTCTTACAATACTCCTTCTCACTTCTTCATTTCTGACTGTTCACCCAAGTTATTCCACACACACTTCGTAGACATCTCATCTCCATGACATTAAATTTCTTCATACCTGCTATTACAATAATCCAAGTCACAGCACTTTACATTGCAGTATGCACTACTATCCCTTCAAACAATATTCTCTTTACTTTCAATCCAAATGGCTTACTCTCAAACAGTCTGTTCATACCTCATAATGCTTTACCTGCTTCCTTCATCCCTGCTCTAACGTATGTTTTTACTCCTTCATCCAGCGCTACTGTAGATCTAAGATACTCAAAACAGTCTACCTCCTCCAGCTCCTCACCATTCAGCCTTACATGTATTCTATCACCTGTCTCCCTGGTGCACTTTGTTGCCTTACTCTTTCCTACACTGACCTTCAGTGTTCTCTTACATACTCATCCAAACTCCTCTACCAGCCTAGTTAATCATTCTGTATCTTCTGCCAATGCTGTGTCATTAACAAACAGCAGTTGACTCACACTCCATTCTTCACCCACTGCTGTTACCAGGCCCAATCCTTAATCCAGCATTCTAGCATAACTTTCACCACATCATCCATATAGATGTTAAACAGCCATGATGACATTACACATGCCTGACATAATCCCTCTTGACTGGAAACCATTCACCTGTACTGTTTCCTATTCTTAAATATCCTTTACTGTTCTATACAAAATTGTTCATACCTTTTAACAACCTATTACCTGCACCATATAACTTCAAAACATCCACATTTCTTCCCTTTAAATATGCCATATGCCATATGCCTTCACTAAATCCATGAAACCCCTGAATACTTCTTTTCCCTTTTCTATTTTTTTTTAATCTGTGTTACAGCAAACACCTGATTTACACAGACTTTCCTTCTCCTGAAGCTTCCTTGTGCATCACACATTACTCTATCTGTACCTTTCCTGATTTTCTATCAATTCTTTCCAATACACATTACTTACTACATTCAATAGACTGATATACTCATGCCTATCCACTTTTCCTCTATTCAGTTGAAATACATATGCATTTGCCCATTCCAATGGTACCATGCTAGTCAGAAAACACATTTAACAATTTTAACTAACCACTCTATGACACTGACCCCACCTGCCTTTGAACACTTCATTGCACATCCATTCAGACCTGGTGCTTTTCCACTTTTTTATCTCCCTTACTGCTACCTGCACCTCCTCCTTTATTATACTTGCCTCATTTATCTTCCCTAGTAAATTAACTGTAGTATCTCTCCCTAGTGCCCCAATTCCAACCTCTCTCTCCTTCACATTCAGCAGTTTCTCAAAATACTCTCCCCTATCTCCTTCCCTCTTCATTCTGCCAAACTGGCATCCTGCCATCCTCTGCTTTCACCTGCTTCTCACTACCAGATGGTCCTTTCCTAATTTTCTTCTCTTTCCAGAACATTTTCTTATTCTCTTGAAAATTCTCTACTAACTTTCTCCCCCATCCTTCATCATCCCTTCCTTTATCATCGTCCACAGCTTTTTCCACTTGTCCTCTGCTTTCCTTGTACCTCTGTCTTGGATTGTGTTACTTAACACTTACACACCACTGACTACATGCAATTCCTGGTTCAGTCTCCAGGTAAATAAGGATGGAACACTCAAAAGAAAGCTTGGTTTTTCTTTTACCGAGGTATATTTACAAACAGTGCAGTGATGAAGGCCTGGATAGCTAAGACTAACAACTACAGCACATGAGCAGCACACAGGAACTTCTGTCCCTTGCAGACACCATGACATGCTCACATGGGCAGTGAACAAGAGAGCATGGAGTTATGTTATGAGAGCACAGTGTTACGTTATATTTCAAGAGCATGGTGATAGCTTATAGCATTTACTGTATTTCCTGCCATATAAGATGCACTGGAGTATAAGAGACACCTATAATTTGGCAGAGGATATTTAGAAAAAATAAAATAAGCCCCACTTTTCCCAGAACTTCATAGCTCACTTCCTAATCAGGCTTTAGGCCAAGACTGTAGGCTACTGGATATTCCCCCTACTGAACAACTTAAGCAAAACATATTATAAGATGAACTGACAATATTTTAATAATCAGCCTCAGTGAGATTAAAATACTGTAAAATCAAGTCAAATTTTACTAATCTTCAAATCCCAAAAATTTATTACTTGACATCTTTTAACTCATTCTGTAAGCATTTTATTGTACATGCAGTATTACATTTGGCTACTTTATTTCATGAAAATATCATGCCAGTTTATCAGTGATCATAACTGTCACTGAACAGTTATGTTTATGGTACTACCTCATGTTGCTTTCTGCCTTTCTCTGGGTTCAAGATGTTCCACTACTGACTGAAGAGTTACAATGCTCCTACCCTGAAATGGTAAACAAAGCACTCCCTGCACATGTTAAGGTTATGCACACAGCCACGTTTTGTGGTGAGTGCACGAAGCATAACCACCTAAGGCCACTTTCTTCATACAAATCATGGCTATGACATCAGCATAAAGCTGTTCATAACTTAAATAAATTTGCCACAAATTTTATTCACATAAGATAAGGCCATCAAGTGATGTACTACAAAATTACAGCAATTATTTTGGTTCGTGATCACTATCTAGTAATTTTTACCACTATTTTGATTTGTAATCATTATCTAATAATGTATAAGCATATATATATTATTCTGGGGTCAAACAGTAGTGTCCAGGTGTTACTCTAGTACTAGTAACCATAACCCATAGGCCTACCCAAACCTAAGCACCAGGGTATAAGAGGCTGACAATTTTTGGAGGATTTTTTTTTTTTTAATGCTTCTTATATGGTGGGAAATATGGTACTCACTGAATTATCCCAGCTAAAACACTCAATGAAAGGCGGATGAGCACGTGGTTGCTGGGTATCTGGTGCATACCCTAGAGTGGGTTTTGGGCTAAATTTATCAATGAAACTCACTCAAGATGTTCCCTGGTATACTCACTCCTCCAGTTCTGCTTTGATGAGGAGCAGTTTCATTGTTTAGGGCTCCAGGGTTACTGCTGCACCATGCCTCTCTGCAGAGTGGTTCTTGGAGCTGCTACAGGGCATGACATTCTTGCATGGTGACCTAGTGGGGAGTGAGGCCAGGCAAGGTTGTGACATGCTCACCTTGACTGCACACTTTAATACAAACTTTGCCCATCCATACCCATACAGAGTGGTTTTGTCCTAGGTTCTGCTGTAGGCTTGCGCCCTCACACTCATATGACATTCCATCCTTCTTTTGGAACCATATTTCAAATACTTTCCTTTTTTCATCTGCAACCACCTTAACCTCTTCACATCACCATTTATTTCCCTTTCTCAGTCCACCTCCCACTCCTCTTATACCATACACTTCTGCACTGTCCATACTGGCTTTCTTGAAATTACTCCACTCTGACTCAACATCACCCACCTCATGCTCTCTCACTTTAATCCAATTGTTATTCAACATCTGAAACTCTGCTGCTTTTTCTCTCATCCACTTGACTCACTTTTTAGAATATTCCTCTCCTCTCCTCCCAGGGTTGGAAAAACTCTGGTTTAAAAAAAACAGCCCATTGAGTTTTTTTGGGTTTTATTGGGTTTTGGGGTTTTATTATTTTTTTATTTATTTTCATAATTGTATATAAATTTGTTTAAACAAGCAATTAAAAAGTAATAGAGTGAAACAAAAGGTTTGATTTTTTATTTATTTATTTATTTTATTTATTCATTTATTTTTTTTATTCTTATTTATTTATTTATTATTTTTATTTTATTTATTTTTTTATTCATTTATTTATTTATTTATTTATTTATTTATTTTATTTATTTATTTTTTTTTGTAGGAGGGACACTGACCAAAGGCAACAAAATCATAATAAAAAGAAAGGCCCACTGAGGTGCCAGTCCCTGAACAGTCAAAAGTGGCTTACAAAAATTTAACGATAAGCATCTTGAAACCTTCCTCTTGAAGGAGTTCAACTCATGAGAAGGAAATACAGAAACAGTAAGGAAGTTCCAGAGTTTATCAGAGAAAGGGATGAATGATTGAGAATACTGGTTAACTCTTGCATTAGAGAGGTGAACAGAATAGGGTGAGAGAAAGAAGAAAGTCTAGTGCAGCAAGGCCATGGGAGTAGGGGAGGTATGCAGTTAGCATGAAAATAGCAGTAGAAGCTAGCAAGAGATACATCATTGCAGCAGTGAGAGAGAGGCTGAAGACAGTCAGTCAGAGGAGAGGAGTTGATAAGACAAAAATCTTTTGATTCCAACCTTGTCTAAAAGAGTGGTTTGAGTGGAACCCCTGCATACATGTGAAGCATACTCCATACATGGAGGTATAAGGTCCCTGTACAGAGTTAGCAGTTGGGGGGGTGAAGAAAAGTGGCAGAGACAAGTCAGAATACCTAACTTCATAGGAGCTGTTTTAGCTAGAGATAAGATGTAAAGTTTCTAGTTTTGATCATAAGTAAAAGACAGACCGAGGATGTTCAGTGTAGAGGAGGAGAGCAAGTGAGTGTCATTTAAGAAGAGGGGATAGTTATCTGGAAGGTTGAGTTGATAGAAGGAGGAATTGAGTTTTTGAGGCATTGAACAATACTAAGCTGCTCTGCCCCAATCAGAAATTTTAGAGTCAGGCATTCTGTGGCTTCCCTGCATGAGCTGTTTATGTTCTGGAAGTCTATGAAAAGATGTGGAAAAGTGCAGGATGATATCATCAGTGTAGGAGTGGATAGGACAAGAAGTTTGGTTTAGAAGATCATTGATGAATAATAGGAAGAGAATGGGTGACAGGACAGAACCCTGAGGAACACCACTGTCAATAGATTTAGGAGAAGAACAGTGACCATTTACCACAGCAGCAATAGAACAGTCAGAAAGGAAACTTGAGATTAAGTTACAGAGAGAAGGATAGAAGCTGTAGGAGGGTAGTTTGGAAATTAAAGTTTTGTGACAGACTCTCTCAAAAGCTTTTTGAGCAATGGCAAAAGTTTCACCAAAATCCCTAAAAGAGGATGACCAAGACTCAGTTAGGAAAGTCAGAAGATCACCAGTAGAGGAGCCTCAATAGAACCCATGCTGGTGATCAGATAGAAGGTTGTGAAGTGATAGATGTTTAAGAATCATCCTTTTGAGGATAAATTCATAAACTTTAGAGAGGTAAGAAATTAAAGCAATAGATGATAAAGGTAGATGTTGATAGACAGAGTTGGAAGAGCTTGGCTAGGCAAGGTGCAAGCATGGAGGCACAGTTTTGAAGAACAATAAAAGGGACCCCATCAGGTCCATAAGCCTTCTGAGGATTAAGGCCAGTGAGGATATGGAAAACATCACTGTGAAGGATCTTAATGGATAGCATGAAGTAGTCAGAGGATGGAGAAGTGGAGAACAAGCTGTGAATCATCCAAAGTAGAATTTTTAACAAAGATTCGAGTGAAGAGTTCAGTTTTATAAATAGATGAGATGGTAGTGGTGCCATCAGGTTGAAATAAAGGAGAGGAAGATGAAGAAGCAAAGTTATTGGAGATGTTTTTGGCTAGGTACCAGAAATCACAAGGGGAGTTAGATCTTGAAAGATTTTGACACTGTCTGAAGGACAGACATTTGTTGACATTTGTCATGTTGATAAAGATTAGTCTGGTTGGACAAAGCCTGTGTTAACTTGTACTGTACAGGAAATGAATGAGTCAAGTTTGACTACTTTTGCATTTTTATGTATATATACATATATAGACATTATTTATCAATATGATATAGAACTAAATTTTTGATATGTGAAATTTTTAAAACCCCCTAATTTTTTTTTTTTTTTTTTTTTTTTTTTTTTTTTGAGTGAGTTTTTTTTTAATGCCTATCCTGTCTCCTCCATGCCTCATCATACTCCACCTCACCCACACACTCTCAGCCTACCCTTAGCCGGGAAGTGGTCTGACACCTCTCCCTTCCCCTCTCAATACTCTTACATCCAACAACGTGCCAGTCTTGCTCCTTGAGATCACCACTCAGTCTATCAGTGCTGTGATTACTATCCCTCCATCATCTTGCCCCTGCCATATGTACTTATGAATTGCTTTCTTATTGAACCATGTGAATCACTCCACACAGTCCTATTAGACTTTTTTCCATTTCCATTTTTTTCCAGGTACCCTGTACCTACCTACAATAACATCAAGTACCTCACTACCAATACAAGCATTTCAATCACCCATGACACCTCTTCTTATGTCTCGCAGACAGTTATCCAAATCATTCCAAAAATTTTCCCTTTCCATCTCATCCCCTTCACTACCTTGCCCATAGGCATTCACAACACACCACATCTCTCCCAACCTCAACTTCACCAACATCAGCCTCGATGACACTTCCTTCCATTCCAACACACACTGCTGCACACTGTGAGTCTCCCTCTCCCTTTCTCTCTCCCTTACTCTCCCTCTCTGTATGCCTGACATCCTCCCAGTTACACTTCAAAAACTGCTGTTCACCTTTGCCTTTAATTTTTACCTCAACAGACATTCTCCCTATCTTCTCACTCCTACACGCATTCAAATTATATCCATGCGCATTCAGTGATCCTAGTCTTAGGAGTCAGGAAGCAAAAGTCTTTTGGGAATTTTGAGATGAAGAGAAAAGAACAAGGAAACGGCAGCAAAAGCATAGCATCTGACAACTCATGGTGATGAAAACCTTAGCCAGTGAAGAAATGATAGATCCAATATCACATACTGCAAACACTTCATAAATCTTCATAACAAGGACTGCATTTGGTGACATCAAAATTTCATCTTATGAAAAATATCACTAAAAGTTTCAGGAAATCTCTCTTGTAGGCTCAAGGTCTTCACTTTCATCTCCTTCCTCCTTCTAGAGCAGGGGTATCAGACTCATGGCCCAGGGGCCTAATGTGGCCTGTTAGATGGCACTTGATTTTTCACCTCGATGCTATAATTGTTACAGTTGCAGAAACTACTTAACTTTTAAGGGGAAAAATAATGTGATTATGTGCTTTGAATGGGAGTAATATGAGTTGTTTTATGGCTGGATGTGATTTTTTTATTATTTATTTATCTATTTATTTATTTATTTTATTTATTTATTTATTTTTTTTTTTTTGGGGGGGTGGGGGACGAGGATGGCTGCATCATATCAGTTGTTATGTGGCTGGGTGTAATGTGCAATTTGATGTGTTTTTGTGTGTTATGACTGTGATATGGGTTGTTGTATGGGTCTTGTGATAGAAGTGATGTGGTGTGGCTGGGAGTGATATGGATTGTTGAGTGATTGGGTGTGATATAGACTATTGTGTAGTATAGTTGGTGTTGTTTGGTGTGGTGTGGTGTGGAGGGTGAGATACAGGCAAAACTGTGGCAAAGTGTGATGTTGGTTGTGGTGTGGTTGCATGTTGTATGGCTTCATGTGATGTGACTGAGTGTGATGTGGGTTGTTGTGTGGCTAAAAGTAATGTGGTGTGATGTAACTTTATGGCATTAATGTGGTGTGAGTTGTGTGGTTAATTGTGGGGTGTGGCGTGAGTGTGATAGGACTTGTGCGCTTAGTTGTGGAGTGTGGTGTGAACAGGTGTGACACAAGTTGTGCAGCTGGGTGTGATGTATGGTGTGATCCAGCTTTATGTAGTGTGGCTGAATGTGAATGTGATAAATGATGCGATGTGGTTTTTGGTGTGGCTGAGTGTGATGTGTGGTGTTATCACTATGGGACTTTTCTTCCTGCATTTGTGCTTGTTGTTGTTGTTGTTGTTGTTGTTGTTGTTGTTGTTGTTGTTGTTGTTGTTGTTGTTGTTCCTGTCCTTGCTGTTCTATATTTGACAACACTTAAGAAATCACTGATGACCCCCAAGACCATAACCGAGTGTATAATTGAGCCTCAAAAAAATTATTTGAGTTTGACACTCCTGCTCTAGAGCCTCCCCTTGCACCTTGCTCTGATGACATGTTGCTAAGAAAGGCTGCTGGATGTGGTTCTGGTTCTGGTGAAGGTTAGCAGGCTTAGTTTATGCAACAGCACCCCCATGATGAAGTCTTCTCTCTCTCTCTCTCTCTCTCTCTCTCTCTCTCTCTCTCTCTCTCTCTCTCTCTCTCTCTCTCTCTCTCTCTCTCTCTCTCTCTCTCTCTCTCTCTCTCTCTCTCTCTCTCTCTCTCTCTCTCTCTCTCTCTCTCTCTCTCTCTCTCTCTCTCTCTCTCTCTCTCTCTCTCTCTCTCTCTCTCTCTCTCTTTCTCTCTCTCTCCAGTATGCTCTGCTCACTTGTTTCAAATATCACATTTTTCTTGTACTTATACTCTTTTCTCTTCTTCCAAAAACTGTACTATTGTATTTCTTCTGCTGTTTCAGCGTAACTATTGTCAAAAAGAAACCCAATAATCCAATCTTCATTCTCTGTACATGGTCTTTGTAATTTATCCACTTGTCTCCTCTGGTCTTCATCTCAGCCTCTATCTTTGCTATCAGTCTATTCCCTTTCTCTTCAACAAAGCTGCTGTTGGTAAATAAAAGGATGTGTGTGCGTGTGTGTGTGTGTGTGTGTGTGTGTGTGTGTGTGTGTGTGTGTGTGTGTGTGTGTGTGTGTGTGTGTGTGTGTGTGCACGCCACATAAGGGAGATGCTGTTGCAAAGGCTAAGCCTCCTGACCTTTACAGATCCAGACCAGCAGCCCTTCTCAGTACTATTGTGTCATAACCTACACTGTATAGGTTATGCCAAGTTTGGTCTGGCTTGACTCAGTTTAATTAGCATCGTGCTGACTTATGGAGATTTTAGTGTACTTTGACACCACCTGGAGTGAGACTGAGTGGATAGATTATTATCAGATAAGAATATGTGGGTTCTATACATATCAGGATCCAGTTGTCATAGTCAGGGGACCAGCACATCAATAAGATTGATTCTTAGAGATGAACTGGGAGCAACTTTGTGTGACTGAGTAGTTGCATGAGTATGAATTACATAATTACATATGTAAATGCTCCAGGAACTTTGTATTATAGCTGTTGTTTCAGAAAAACCAGCCTGATCATAAATGATTTGCTCATGGTTTTTATTATCCAATATTATTTGTAATTTGGATTATTTTTACACTAGGCTGAAATTCCCCTTTGATATTTGAGGTGTGGCATTGCCTTATCTCTTTATAAGAGTAGAATAAAGGTTGTGTGGCCCTAATGGCCAATATTAATTTCAACCTACTTGAGGCCAGATTTCAACCTGCCTGTCAAATTTCATCTGCATTTTGATAGATAACTATTATATGATGCTTATTTGTGACTCTGACAGACCCTAGAAAATCAATATTCCACATCAGTAACCTCTCATTTGCATACACATTTACTTAACGGATATAGTGAGATGAATGGTGATGCTGGTTGTATTGAATAAATAATTACACACAGCAAAATAGCAAACATAGATAGCAAGAAGAAGAAAGAGAAAACTGAACAGAGAAGGAGGAAGATGACAAGGGGAAAAGAGGGAGATGAGATAGCACAGGTGGATGTATTATTGATGGATCAAGGAAGGTGCTGGGTTACTTTAAAAATTTATACACAAGTTGAAATATTTCTTCCCCACCCAATTTCCCTCATTCCCATTCCTTCTTGAAAGTTGAATTTGATAGATCTTATAGCAGAAGAGTTGCTTTTTTCCCATAGTGTAATTAGTTTTCACCCAGCCCTGCAAACAGTCCTGTGTCTCCATTAGGGGGTGGGGGGGAATGAGTTTAATGGACTCTTCCACAGGCTGCCAGCTTAGTAGCCAGCTAGATATCAAAGAGAATACATGTGGTGCATAGCAAGGCATGTAAAGGTGTGTCTAGGGAGGGCATATTACTATATATATATAAAGGTGGGATTACAGTAATATATTATTATTGTTTGATATGTAGGCCCTACAGGAGGGCAGGATCTGGGAGAAGCCAGATATTGGTCAAGAGAGCATTTGTGGCTCAAGTTCCTGCTACTTCTGTGAAACAGTGTGACTCTGTGCACAGTCTTGTGTTGTCTGGCTGTCTGGGAAATTTGTGTCATTGTACACAGTATTCTGATGGAAGCAGGCTCTTGTCCTCTCCTCATTTCTGCTTAAGTCCAGTGTCTTGTTGTGGGTCTAGTGTGTGTCTGAGTGTCGTGAGCTTTGTGCCATGTGCTAGTTAAATGCTACTGGGCTCTGTGGTCCACAACTATGAGTGAGGCTGACCAGAGGATTGTCTTGTGTTTGTGCTAGGCTACAGCTGTGTACATTCCTGGATTTCCTGGATTTCCACCAGTTTTATAGAAGGTGGGAATCTGTCTTCTGGAATATTGTAGATTATATTGTTACCTGACCAGTGTGTGTATAATAATATCCTTTTTGGACATGGGTGGTTTTCATTACTGTGGACAGTAGTCCAGTGGGGTATTATACCTCACTCTGTGGATAGTCTGTTCTGTCTGTGCTCCCTAGCATTTAGCTCATTTGTTCTTTCTAGCTTAGGGGAATAAAGTTGGTAACCAGATTGAGGTGGTATAGTTGTCAACGATCAACAGGTGACTGGATTCGTTGTGTTTATGCTCACACTAGGCTAGAAGGAGATAGTCTAGGGCAAGTTGACCCAAGTGTAGTGGCAGCTGTGAAGGGGGCTGAACCTGGTCATAACAATGTTATCTCTTATATATATATATATATATATATATATATATATATATATATATATATATATATATATATATATATATATATATATATATATATATATATATATATATATATATATACACACACACACACACACAAAAGGGCATCAGGACCATAGGGGCTCAAGTGCCATCCCCCCCAAATATGGAGTTATACATATCAAAAAAAATTGTCAACTCTTCCTCTGTCTAGCTGTGACATTTTCAACTCTGTTTTCTAACTTCCTTATGGTTGAAAGTCCTGTAGAAGCAAGTGGAGTCACAATTTATCAACTCTGGATTCACATATTGTGTGCAGTGGTTGAGTCAAGCAGCACATTTGCTCAGGACCAGCCGGGCTGAAGTCCAGCGAGAGGGAGCCAGCCAGTGGGAGTGTGCAACACAAAGCGCATAAGTATCTCTTGCCCAGTCAGCGTTTTTATCCATAAGAAATACGTCAACCAGGACCAATCACCATGTTGCTTAGTAGCCTTCCTCATGCTACTTCCCCCAGTCCTGCCAAAATCTTACGATTTTTTGGATGTGGTCATTTGTTGTGTTAACCAAACAGTTTTTTTTTTTTTTTTTGTTCTATTGTTACAATAATGGCCTCCATTGGTAGTGAAAGTGAAGTGAGTGATGCCCCTGGCTTGTCTCAGGAACATAAGTGTACAAGAAATGTAATGGATTGGAAGAAACATAGAGTAAAACTGTTACACAATGCTAGCCAAGCATAGACCAGCAGAGCAACAGGTTTGAATGTGGAGCCCAGGAAAATTGGGCCTCCATGCCGTGATGGATGTTTTGGAAAACTTGCAATGCCTGTGATGGAAGAACTTTTTGGAAATTATTATGGTCTGACCAATTACGATGAGCAGACTGCCTACATACAGTCATTAGTCTCCTCCAAGCCTGTGAAAAGATACCATGCATCGCAAGGGCAAGACATTCCTGCTTAAAGCCAGACATATGAGTACACAGTCGTGTACAATGATGTACACAAGGTCTGTAAAAGCTGCTTTCTTGTCTATTTTTGGTATCAGTGACAAATGTATGCATACTACTTTAGCCAAAGTTACTACAACTATTATGTCATAACCTACACTGTATAGGTTGTCCTGTACCAGATAAACATGGAAAACATATGCCTGGAACCAAAAAAAAAGTAAATGCATGCACAAATTAATATGTGAGCATGTATCCAATATTCCTAAGGGCAAAGTCACCTCAAAAATATACTTGCGTAGTGAGTTGAACATGGGGAAACTATACGAGTTATACAGAGAATAAATGACAGTAAACTATCCCAATGATGAAAAAGTGAAAGAAAGTTACTACCACGTGGTTGTTAGGTTAGGTTAGTTAGGTTAAGTTAGGTTAGGTTAGGTTAGGTCACATGGTTCTTGCTAAAAAGGACCAGGAACTTATTACTAGATTTCATGGCAGCACCTATGACAGTGACAACACAGTTGCACTGTTTTGACCTGCAACAGACTTTGCCTATCCCCAAACTGAGCCACAGTGCTGCTTATTACAAAAGGAAGATGTGGACCTACAACTTTTGTGTAATCAACATGCAAACAAACACCTCGACTCTGTTTGTATGGGACAAAGTAACAAAAAAAAGAGGCAGTGTAGAGTTGGCTACTTGCCTGACAAAATACTTAGAACTTATGAGGAGGAGCAGACAGAGCTGTTTTTATTGTCAGACAACTGCTCTGGACAAACTAAAAACATAAACCTCTCCCTCATGCTGCTGTGACTGATTCATGCTAAAAAGTTTTTCACCATCAACCACTTGTACCTTGTGCCTGGCCACTCATAAATTCCTTGTGATCATCACTTTGGCAATATTGAAACCAAACTAAGGAAACATCCCACCATTGAAACAAAAGACGACTATGTTACCCTCATTTGTGATGCCACACACACAAGTTTCAAGGTGGTGTAAATGACATCCCAGGACTTCCTCATGTTTGATGTCCTGCCAAAGTAGCATGTGCTAGCAATACAGCAAAAAGAAGATATATTCTAGTGAGTGTAAGGAGCTGCATCCCGTAAAGCCAGTACCCTTATTATGAGGAAAATCCAGAACACTGTGTACAAACAGAGTTTAAACACTTACACACCCTTTTTGCACACGCAGATATTGGTGTCATTAAATTTATCATGGCAGTCATGTGTTAGTTAGACATAACTAATATTTAGTTCTTATATGAAATGAAACTCACAGTTTTTCTCTTCTAATGGATTACTCTTAATTAATGTTATTTCAACTTCATAATATTTTTTTTGTCTTTTTTACAAATGGCATAAAAAAAAAGGGGTATACATCACATGTTAATACTTACTCAGTAACACTAACATGCTGGACCATTGATTGTGTTGTATGAGCCACTCAACTTACCCGCCATCATGATGCCTTAAGCCTGATTGGGTAGATAAGCTTAGGAAAAAATTGTTGGTTCTTATCTCGGCACATAATCATGCATATTGGTCTGTTGTTATCACATAACTTCATGCAAACCTCTGCTTTCTTTCACTTTTATTTTGAAGGATTTAGTACATATGTATTTGCATGCATCATCATTATTTACCCAATTATAGTTTTCTGTAGTGGATGACCTGTGGCAGCCTCTCTGTTCAAGCCTAAAATTTTGAGGTCACTTTTGTGTAATTACTTTCTTGGATGGCACCTGGTGGCTCTACTGTCAACATTAATTCTTCTCACTTTTCATCCTGTCACCCTCTTTCATATTTTCCACGTGCTCAAATGATATCAGTCTGCCTCTTCTCAGCTTATCAATATTGTAATTAAGTTATATTCTACTCTTTAATTCTTCATTTGCAATCCTATTCCCCACTCGTACCCACCCACCATTTAGAGATGCACCACACATCTATCTAACCTACATACTTTCCTTCTCACTACATGAATAAAAGATTGCAGTCTTCATATAAGCTGTATAATTATAGAATTTTTACTTTGAAGGGAAGCCCCTCACTGTCAGTAAGAGCAACAAATTTTTAAGCTTCTTTAAACCACAGTGAAATAAAAGAGCTGACATTTGCCACAAATGAAGTGTACAGTTTTTTTTTTTTTCTTAATGAACAAGGAAAACTCTCTCCTTGTCAGTAACAGTTCTTTATATGCAAGAAAAGTTGTTACTACATATCTATTTCAGGGTCCATACCACTCTGCTTTTCAAAAATAACATTTTACTCATAACAAAGTGTCAGACAGGGATGATAATTTGGCAGGAAATGTTTGAGACCACATTTGATTTGGCTTTGGTGTCAAATATGGATGATTGGGGCACTTGTGTTGGAGTAATATTAGGATCAACTTAGTTAAAATATACAGGCTCACTTAGTGAGGCTAGCTATGACACAAAATTATTGCTATATAGTCTGATAATTACATTATTTACATAATTTGTAATCATATACGTAATTTATCCTCCTCTTTTTCCTCACTATTATATTTTCACTGAAGCATTGGCTCTTAACTTAGGGTGCATTTCTGATTGCATATATATATATATATATATATATATATATATATATATATATATATATATATATATATATATATATATATATATATATATATATATATATATATATATATATATAAATAAAATAAATTCTCTCTCTCTCTCTCTCTCTCTCTCTCTCTCTCTCTCTCTCTCTCTCTCTCTCTCTCTCTCTCTCTCTCTCTCTCTCTCTCTCTCTCTCTCTCTCTCTCTCATACACACACACACACACACACACACACACACACACACACACATGTATTTGTGTGTGGAAGTTAGAGGATGGAGGAGGACTAAAGGAAGCAACATTGAGATGGATGGAGGATTGTTTACAAGGGCAAGAAATGAGAACAGTAATCAGACACTAATATAAGTTAGTGCAAAGTGACAAGTGGGGTACCATAAGGATCTATGTTGGCACCTATATGTTTCAAATACAGGGGAACCTTGGTTACAGAATGCCTCCCTTTTCAAACAATTCAGTTTTTGAGCAAAATTTTTAACTCATTATCACTTCGATTGTACCATAGTTCGGTTCTAGAACAAAGTTACTTGATTTCAGATATCAAAAGACATAGCAAAAGTTGCCGTTTATTGCTAATTTATAGTTTCTATAAATATCTACTTCGTTTTTATGTATTTGGAGGAGAGACAGAGTATAAGACAGTAATTCAGTCTTTGAAATAAAGTAAATGTGATCCCGTTAAAAAGCTCAATGTAAAACAGTTTTTGGTACTAAGGAGTTATCTCAAGCTACATGTGGCTCTCTCAATGACCCCCAGTGCCATCACTACTGCACAACTGCATTTTTCCAATAGCTTTTTCCAGCAGCAAGATGTTTAAGTGTTATGATCACTTTTATTTTGACAGTAACTAGTTGCTCCTCTGTGTCCCTCTGTAAGGTTTCCCTCACTAGATCAATCTAAACAGTATCATTTGGTGAGCTCTGTGTCACTAAGTTCATTCACTACATCCTCTCTCGATAAATAATTTGTGAGCTGGAGACAGGGTAGACTGGCGTCTGGGAGCAGATTAATCCATTTTACATTAGTTCCTATAGGGAAGGTAGTTTAGTTTTTTTAGCATTTCAGATTTCAAATGGCATTCAGGAATGAACCCAGTTCAAGAACTGAGATTCCACTGCATATGTAAATGATATGACAGAGGATCTAAATATTTATATAATCTTGTTTGTTGATGATACAAAAATAATGAAAATAATAAAGGATGAAAATGACTGCAAGAAGTTGCTAAAGGATATTGACAAAATACATGCATGGAGCCAAAGATGGAAGCTAGAATTTAATGCCAGAAAATTTCATGTGTCGGAAATATGAAATAGTAAAAAAGAGACTTTCATGGAATTACAAAATGAGAGAAATAATAATGAAAAAGTAATGAAGAAAAATATTTGGGAGTAACAATTCAGGACACATTATCACCTGAGGCTGAAAGGCACATAAACGGAATATTTGGCTCTACATACAGCTTGTTAACAAACATTATGGTGGTGTTTAACTATTTGAATAAAGAAATGGTGAAGAAAATTATAACAAGCATGATATGTCCCAAATTGGAATACGCAGTAGTAGTTTGGGCTCCACGTATGAGGCGTCGCCTGCAGTAGTATACCCAAGCGCCATTTCTTAAAATTCTCAGGAAACGGCTCTAAAGTTTTCAAAGTATAAAAAAAAATTTTCTCTAAAACTTTTACAGCAAGGATAATAATTCTTATACCCTTTTAAAGCTCATGGTTTGTACATTTTAACACGAGTCCTTTGGCACAGAAAATACAACAACCAAAAATATGATTTAGAAATTAAAGAAAATAGTTCAGAAAATACATGAAAAAATTCCATTATTTGTCATTTAATAATGTCCCTTGCCAGAGAAAATGCAAATCCCAACAAACAATGATAAGAATAATAAAGTTTCACATGATAAAGAGCAAGTGATACAAAACAAAGCAGAGAAGTATGGCGGGCCTGTTTCACAGACTGGGGACATGAGCAAGAGTAATCGGACCACACTCCACAGACTTGGGACAAGACTATCCTGGTTTGGTGCATGAGTACAGTCATGTACGCTGTCCTCGCAGGAACTGGTGGATGAGTATACTACTGCACCAATACATAGGCTAAAGCAGCCCCTTTGGCCAAAAAGGTCCAAAATCTAAACTATTATTATGGACTTACAACCTTATTTTCTGAGCGATGTCTCTCAACAACCATAGAACAGACCTCACGGAACTCTGTGATACCATTATCTTGATTTACGGAAGGGTGGCGCTTACTGCACGCGACGCCTCATATAAAAAAGGATATATAGAAACTGGAAAGAATACTGAGAATAGTGACAAAGATGGTACCAGAATTGAAAGAGTTGAAGTTATGAAAATAGATTTGAAGAGATGGGATCACCAACAATACAAGAGAGAATAGAAAGAGGAGATCTGATAACAGAACACAAATTAGTAAATAATATAGAAGAATAGACAGAAAAGACTTGGTAGCACAGATGGAGGAGGGACAGAGATGGACAAGGGGGCATGGGAAGAAAATAAAGAAGAGTGGATGTTCAAGTGACAAAAAAAAAAATGCAGCTTCCCGTTTTGAACTATTGAAATTTGGAATGATTTAAAGGTAGAGGTGGTTCTGGCAAACAGTGTACACATGTTTAAAGAGAAACTTGACAAATATGGTTATGGAGACAGGACAAAATGAGCTCTGACTTGTGCCTTGTATAATACAACTGGGTAAACACACACACACACACACACACACACACACACACACACACACATATATATTTATTCATCCCCACAAATATTACAAGAGAAGAAACTGTTGACTACGAAGCCTTCTCAGATGCAAGTGGAAGGATTGGTCTTATAAAAGAATTGTTTAAAGGTTTATCCAACTGAGTTAACAAATTGGAAAAGAGATGCGACTCTTTAGAGTTGGAAAACGAGGCTTGGAAAGAGAAATGTGAATTTCTGGAAAATGAGAGAAAGGATGAAAATAGGAAGTTGAATTATAAATTTAAAAAATGAGCAAAAATCAAGAAAGCTGCAAAGTAAAGGTGAGGATTAATCAAGAAAAGTTGATAGTTATACTGTGTGGGAAAGAAAAAAAGATAAAGAAATTGTTAATTTAAAGGAGATAATGAACAATCAGTTGAAAGATAAGGAAGAATTTTTAAAAAGGCAGTAGTTAAAGTTACTAAAGAAAAGGAAGATTTTATTAGGAATAATGTAGAGAAGAAAAATGCATAATTACTTTTGGGATCAAGGAGGAAAAATAGTAGCTAAACAAAAGAAAGAAAAAAGAAAGGAGCATTGCAGTGGATCTAGTAAATGATGTGACTGAACATGAGGATGATTGGCAGAGGGAGATTGAGGAAGTAACAAGATTGGGGAAGTATGTTGAACGAAAAAGCCGACCAATGAGGATTAAATTTAAATTACAAGCAGCAGTAGAAGAGGTACTAAGTGGAGCATGGAGATTAGGAAGAAAGGAGGACTGCAAAAACATCTGGATACAGAGAGACATGAATGAAGAGGAGAGAGCAAAAACAAGCGAATTGTGGAAGCAGGCTAAGGAAAAAAATTAAGCCAGAACAGAGGAGGAAAAGACAAAGTTCTACTGGAAAGATAGGGACATAAGGTTGATAAAGTGGATGATTAGAAAAAAAGAGAGTGGAGTGAAAAGTTGATGATTGCTTATACCAATGTGAATGGGTTGCTTTCAGCACAGGTGGAACTAAATGACAATTTAAGAGAGTATGCTCTGGATGTAATGAGAATAATTGAAACGAAGCTAAGTGACAACATTGAAGTGAATGATTCAGGTGAAAGAAAGTACAATGTATGGCTGAGAAACAGAAATGAAAAACAAGGAGGTGGAGTAATGGTTTTGGTGAGAAAGGATTTATTGGCCTATGAGACTAATTGTGATTATGAACTGGCTAAAGTGATTAAAGTTGAGGTGGTGTGTAGAGAAGGTGGAAAACAAAACTTTGCAGTGGTATATGTTCCCCCTAAAACAAATTCCTGGGGGTTGTGGAATACAAGGCTAAATTAGAGGATACACAAAGATGTGGGGAAGACATGATGGTAAGCAGAGACAATCTAATGATTATGGGAGATTTCAACTGCAAGAAGGTTAGGTGGGAAGAGTGGTCCATGGACAGGAGCAGTGAATCTTGGGGAGTAGAGTTGTTAAGGATGGCAATGGGTGGAAGAGAATACGAGGTTCAGGGGAGAAGATGAACTCTCAAGGCTGGATTTAATTTTTACAAAGGAATCTGAAATTTTTTAGGATATAGACTATCAATGTCCCATAGGTAAAAGTGATCATGTGGTGGTGGAGTGTACATTGAGAGTAGGGGAAAGTTATGAAAGAATGAGTACCACAGAATAAGAAGATTCAACTATGGAAGAACAGACTTTGGAAAACTGAGGAATTACTTTGAGCAAGTGGACTAGAATCAATTCAACAAAGCAATTGGAATAGAAGATAAATCAAGAGAGTTTGTGAACATACACAATGAGGATGCAAGAGGATTTGTACTGAAGATAAGGAAACAAGAGGTTAAGAAGGAGTGGTTTAATAAACAGTGTGAAGAAGCAAGGAGGAAGAGAAATCTGGCCTGGATCAAATGGAAGAAAAGGAAAATAAGTGAGGCATGGGAAAAATATAAAAGGGGGAGAATTGAATACTCATAGGTAAAGAGAGAAGAAATAAAATCATGAAAAAAGAAACTGTGGACAGATGTAAGGATAAACCAAGGATGTTCTATGGATGTGAATGGTAAAATGAAGAATAAAAAGGAGTTAAACAAATTGAAAATAAATGGTACACATGTTGAGGAAGAAGCAGAAATTGCAAAGGTTTTGAATGACTAGTTTCAAAGTGTCTTCATTGGAGAGGGAACATCTGATAAACCGGTGATGGCAGATGTGAGAGTTGAAGGATTGAGTGAAATTGAGGTAACAGTGGATGAGGTAAGAATAATGATGGAAGATTTGGATATGAGAAGGGCACAGGGATCTGATGGAGTATCTAATTAGGTACTGAAGGAATGCAGAGATCAACTTGCACACAAGGTTTATACACTCATCATAACTTCATTAAGGGAAGGAGTGGTGCCCAAAGATTTGAAAAAAAGCAGATATATTCCCTATATATAAGACTGGAAGCAAAGAAGAACCATCTAATTATAGACCAGTGTCATTAACAAGTGTAGTGGCAAAAATGTGCAAAAAAATAGTGAAGCAAAGATGGAGTGAATATCTAGAAAACAGTTATTAACAGACAGACTTCAGATTTAGAAAAGGAAAGTCATGCATGGCAAATTTAATGTGCTTCTATTCCAGAGTCATAGATATAGTACAAGGAAGAGAGGGATGGGCAGATTGTTTACTTGGACTTAAAGAAAGTGTTCAATAAGGTGCCCAACAAGAGACTGCTGTGGAAATTAGAAATGTTTGGTGGGCTGAGAGGGGCGCTCCTACATTGGATCAGTGATTCTCTGAGAGGAAGGGAAATGAGAACAGTGGTCAAAGGTAGGAAGTCATCATGGAGAGATGTAATTAATGGTATTCCACAGGGGTTGGTACTAGCACCAGTTATGTTTGCTATGTGAACATTATGATGGAAGGGGTGAATAGCTACATAAGTCTGTTTGCTGATGATGCAATATTGATGAGAAAAGTGGAGAGGATAGAGAATTGTGAAGCCCTAGAGGAAGATCTAGATGTGATTTGGAATTACAGTGGCACATGGGAAATGGAGTTTAACATAAAAAAAAAATATGAAGTGTTGAATTTTGGGCATAGTTGTGTGAGGCCAGTCTTCAGTTATAAATTGGGTAATGAGTAAATAAAAGTGAAGAATGAAGAGAAAGACCTTGGAATTACTGTCACTGATAAGCTGTCCCCAGAGGTAGATGTAAGAAGGAAGACAGGGGAAATATATAATCTGGTGAGAAACATAAGAGCAACTTTCAAGTATCTGGATGAAGAGATAATTAGGAATTTATTTGTGATAAGACCTCCTTTGGAATATGCAGCAGTGATATGGTCTCCCAGCCCTAAATGGGATATAAAGAAATAGAGAGAATACAATGAGCAACAACAAAGTTGCCTTCAACCCTATCAGACTTATCATATGAAGAGAGACTAAAGAAACTAAACCTGCCCATCTTGGAAGAGAGAAGAGAGAGGTGACCTGATTGTGTTATATCAGATTTTGTCAGGCTATGAAAAATTGGACTGGAGTGATTTGGTGGTGAGAGACTTTAGAAGCACAAGAAGGCATGATAAGAAGGTGAAGAAGGATGTCTGTAGAAGGGATATTAAGAAGAACAGTTTTCTGCAAAGGACTGCAGGAACCTGAAATGAGCTGTAAAAAGAAGTAGTAAATGCAATAACTATACATGATTTTAAGGAAAAACTGGATAAGAGTAGATATTGAGACGGGACAGTATGAGCCTAGACTCCTGCTCCTGTAAACCACAACTTGGTAAACAACTAGTTAAATACACACACACACACACACACACACACACACACACACACACACACACACACACACACACACACACACACACACACACACACACTGCTTAGCCCCCCAGCTGATTGGATATATCAATAACAGCTTCAGTGATTTACCTAGGTTTGGTTGTACAAGGAGGCCAAGCTTTGAGTCCTGTCTCCATAATAGGGACTTGTGCGAGGTGTGGACGCAGGAGAGGGTGAAGTGTTAATTGGGGAGTGGCCGAAAGAGTAAAATGGAAGTGTGGTGGGGATGTACACATTGGCAGTGACAGGGAAGATGGTGTCCGTTACAAATCCCAATGTTTTCGAAGGATTTAAGGAAGAGGATGTGAGTGTAGTACATACAAAGGAAGAAAGAGAGGTGGGTGGAGATAATGTAGAAAACATATCCAGTGATATAATAGAGATGAAGAGGGAGATGGAAAGAGAAAGAGAAAACAAAGAACTGAGAGAAGAGGTGACAAAAATAATGGACTTAAATAAGAAGTACTGTGAAGAAATCAAGAAACTAAAGGAAGAGAACAAAAAGTTAAAGAAAGCTGTGCAAGAAAGAGAGGTTAGGGTTGTAGAAGTGAAAGAGTCAGTGACAGAGGAAGTAAAAAATTGGAAAGAAGAGAGAGAACATGACAGAAGGTGGATATGAAGGAGATAATAAGGCAACAGCAGCAGGAATATAATAAGGATATGGAAAAGCAAGTGATTAAAATAATAAAGGAAAAAAGTAAACTTGTGAGAGACTGTTCAGAGAAGGATGTGTGTGGTGGTATTTGGAGTCAAGGAGAAGAACATACCCATGAAAATAGCTACTGTAATGAGAAAGAAGAAGTGAAAAGGGCTAAGGAAATTATAGCAGAAGCGGCAGAGGAAGGAGAAGGAATAATCAAACAAACTGAAGAGGTTTGCAGGATCAGAAATACAATGAAAATTGAACAAGACCAATGAAGGAAATATGGATAAAAGAGACATGAACAAAGAAGAGAGAAGTAAACTGAAAGAGTTGAGAGTAGAGGCCCAGTCAAAATACAAGGTGAGAACACAGGATCAAGCAAGGACATTTGGAAAGTTGTGAACATGAAAATGAGGAAATCATGGCATAAAGATGCCATAGAAGTTTAAAAATTATGCATACAAATGTAGATGGTTTGGCATCGAGCCTATTGAAACTTAAAGACCACCTAAAAATTGATAAATGAGATGTGGTATGTTTAATGGAAACCAAACTAAAGGAGGAAATAAAGTTGAGATTTGCAAAGGAAGGATATAGCACATGGAGGAGAGACAGAAAAGGAAAGGGAAGAGGCATGATGATATTGGTAAAAGAATATTGTTGTTGAGGAAATGGAATATGGTGGTGGAATGGCAGCTTTGAGTGTTGTGATTGAGATCAAAGGAAGTGAAAAAAAGGAAAGTTATTATGATGTACATACCACCAAAAAACTAATGCATAGGAGACCAATATATATAAAATCATGCAACTGGAAACAAGAAATAGTATAGAGGAAATGATAAGGAAAAGTAAGAAAGTGTTCTTAGTAGGCAACTTCAACACTAGAAGAACTAACTGGGAGGAGATGGAAGTGAAAGAAAATGTCAGGTCATGGAGCAAAGAAGTTATGCAAATCATTATAGTGAATACAATGAGACAATGGGTGAATGAGCCTACAAGATGCAGAGGAAAAGAAGAGCCATCACAATTGGACTTAGTGTTTACGAAAACCCCAGAAAGTAGACCAAGTATACATTTCCTGAGTCCAGTGGGAAAAAGCAATCTTGTGACAGTAGAAATAGTACTACAGGAGGAAAAGTGTTGCACAGAAAAGAACAGTGCAGAAATGAGAGACGGAACTATGCTAAGGCAAACTTTGCAGAGCTTAATAAATTTTATGGAAAAATTAACTGAAAAGAGCTATTTGAAGGTAAAGTAGTGCAAGAAAATATGAGATATTTTTGAGCAAGTATAAAGAGGGAGTGCAACAGTTTGTACCAAGCTATAAAGTGGAAATCAGGAAGCATAAATGGTATAATGCCAGTGTAGAAGCAAAAAAGAAAAAGGACAGGGCATGGAAGAAAATTATGAGACATCTGAGTGGAACTACTAGAGAAAAATACAGAAAGAAAAGGAATGAATATAATATTTAAGAAGAGAAGAAGAAAAAAAATTGAAAGTGACATGGTAAGAAAATGCAAGAAAGAACCCAAACTCTTGTACAGATATGTAAACAGGAAAATGAAACATTGGGATTTCATAAACAAGTTAAAAAGGGAAGGAAGAATTAATGAAACTACTGAGGAGATGATTGAATGTGTTTTCAGTCTGTGTTAACAAAGGAACCCGATTTTGTGCCACTGAAAGTGATAACACAGAATGAGAGAATGCAGGAGATACAAGTAAAGAGACAAGAAATCAAGAAACTGCTGGAAGAGCTGGATGTTAGGAAAGCTATGGGACCAGATCAAGTAAATGGATGGATATTAAAAGAATTCAGAGAACAAATGGAGAAACACATATGGGATATAATCAACAGCTCATTGAAAGAAGCAAAAGTACCAAGGGAATGGAAAAGAACTAACATAATGCTAATATACAAAGAGGGAAATAAAGTGGAACCATTAAATTATATACCAGTGTCGCTAACAAGTATTGTAAGCAAGCTTTGTAAAATAGTGATTAAAGATAGATGAGTGCAATATTTAGATGAAAAAATGATTACAGAAAAGCAATTTGGATTCAGGAAAGGGAGATCCTGTGTCATAAATCTTCTGAGCTTCTTTACAAGAGTAACAGATGAAGTGCAAGAGAGGGATGGATGAGTTGATACAGTATACCTGGATCTCAAAAAAAGCACTTGATGAAGTTCCTCACAAAAGCCTTATGTGGAAGTTAGAAAATGGAGGAGGACTAGAGGGAGCAACATTGAGGTGGATGGATGATTATTTACAAGGGAGGGAAATGAGAACAGTAATCAGAGACACGAATTCAAGTCGGCACGAAATGACAAGTGGGGTACCACAAGGATCTGTGTTGGCACCTATTACATTTCAAATATATGTAAATGACATGACAGAGGATCTAAATAGTTATATAAACCTGTTTGCTGATGATGTAAAAGTAATTAAAATAATAAAAGATAAAAATGACTGCAAGGAGTTGCAAAAGGATATTGACAAAATACATGCATGGAGCCAAAGATGGAAGCTAGAATTTAATGCCAGAAAATGCCATGTTTTGGAAATAGGAAATTGTAAAAAGAGACCTTCATAGAATTACAAAATGGGAGGAGAAATGATAATGAAAAGTAATGAAAAAAAAGATTTGGGAGTAACAATCCTGGACACATTATCACTTGAGGCTGAAAGGCTCATAAACAAGATATTCAGCTCTACATACAGCTTGTTAACAAACATTAGGGTGGCATTTAACTATTTGGATAAAGAAATTATGAAGAAAATTATAGCAAACGTGATAAGTCCTAAATTGGAATACACAGCAGTAATTTGGGTATCATATAGAAAAAGGATATACAGAAACTGGAGAAAATATAGAGGATAGCAACAAAGATGGTACCAGAATTGAAAGACTTAGTTAACTAGGGTATCTGGAATTATTTTTACTACAAAGCCTTTCCACTTTTAGATCCTTTGTTCATTCCTTCTGTATATACTATAGGTAAAAAAATATGCTACCCAAGCTATTTATGCCACAGTTACAGCTTTTGTGTACACAGTTACCATAAACTAAACTACAGTGGCTGGACTCGCTACTCACACATCTAGTTAATAAAGCACACAGCCAAGCACCACTCCTTATTGGTGCTAAACTCTGCACAAAATTATTGGCACAACTATTCCGACAAACATCACCATTTTAACCTCTAAATATGATTTACATACACTAGTAATAGTATTTCCCAGAAGCAAAAGATTTTGCTCCTAGTTACCTGGTCATATCTGCTTCCAATTCCATGGTACCCATTACTATGTTATTTGGACCCTTATTAAAGAAAAAAATCACTAATGCTACAAAATACAGTTACAAGAATTATATATATATATATATATATATATATATATATATATATATATATATATATATATATATATATATATATATATATATATATATATATATATATATATATATATATATACCTGTTGTCTTTTTTGCTTGATATTGACAAATACCACATAGTAGAGTCCTTAGAAATTGTAACAGTGGCCTGAGGCATGGCGGTAGGTACCATAGATGCATTCACACTTGTTTGTTTCATTATCCCATCTTGAAAGGTATGGACACCTGCACTGCCCTCGTCGCCACACCTTTCCGTTTTGACAGGTCTGATGCCCACCTGTAAAATATTTCAGATGTTTAGCATTTCAGATAAAGTGGAATAGCTACTAAAACCTAAGCTTAAAACTTAGTATTTATTTTATACCGAGACACCCTTTTCATGTTTCACTTTGTTACATAACTTGGTACAAAGTCAACATTTTTTTTCAGTCATTTAATCCATGTCCAGCATGGAAGTATGGCTCAGTTCTTGGAAAGCTTGATGGACTCCTGCATATTGTCATAGAAATTCTGCCTTAGTGTTTATACCATAACTAATAATTTAGTATTTGTGTATTAGCATCTTTCTTGCTGGAAATGTTGTTGAACTGGCTGCATTATTTTATTTATTTTGTTTTAATTATGTAAGAGGGCACTAGCCTAGGACAACAAAAAGAAAGAAAAAAAAGGCCCACTGAGGTGCCAGTCCCAAAAGAAAAGTCAAAAGGATCATCTAAGGTTGAAGGATGTCTTGAATCCTCTCTCTTGAAATCAAGAGTTCAGGTCATAGGAAGGAGGAAATACAAAACCAGGCTGGAAGTTTCAGAGTTTAACAGAAAAGGGATGAATGATTGAGAATTGTGGTTAACTCGGGCTTTAGAGAGGTGGACAGAAAAACGGTGCGGGAAAGTAGAAAGTTTTGTGCGGTGAGGCTGCTGGAGGAGGGTAGATATGCAGTTAGCAATATCAGAAGGACTGTTAACTTGAAATAGTGGTAAAAGCTAGCAAGAGATGCAATATTGTGGCGATGAGAGACAGAGGACGGACCGTTAGAGGAGAGAACTGATAAGACGTGTATATATATATATGTGTATATATATATATATATATATATATATATATATATATATATATATATATATATATATATATATATATATATATATGCTTTAAATTCCTGCCCATGGCCGCCATTTTAAGTTTTACAAATGAGAAGACAACGTCCGCATTTGTCACACAAAATTAGCAGAACTTATGAATATGGTTCTTTTGTTTCCACATAAAGAAAAAAAAAATTAAGACTGAATGTCATGATTAATTAACATACGACTCAAAAATATATTAGAGTATTTTCTGAAGCACATTTATTAATGCAGTTTATGACAAAGTGTAACTCACATTAAATTTGCCATCTATTTTATTATATAT